>NW_027311841.1:0-25004 GCF_918797505.1 Bemisia tabaci
GAAAAATTCTTACTTTTATCTAAAGAGATTTGGCAACGCCTGAAATTTTATACGGCGTTTTTCCTTAACGCGGCAGAATGGGCCTGTTGTAAACTTCAGTTAGAGCCAAAAGGAGAGTTGTTGCTCTATAGGTACTGATCCAAAATCACGATGAGCGCATCGTGAGTGTCTGAACAGACGCAACTAACTGCACAATACGCGTGAGCAATGTGCTTTAAGGCAAGGCCATAGGTTTGAAGGACAGATCAATCGATGTATCGCAAAGCATGCCACGCTTTACTGCTAGGGGTATGACTCAAGACCTCATTCATTTCTCAGTCATGAGCTCAAAAATAGTGATGATCTCAGAGAGAAGTAGCACAATACATCGAAACTGAGTGTATTTACCGACAAATTCCGTGCGCGTTCACTCAGCCTTACCGTTTTAAGTTTAAACAAAGTAGTAAAATTGTTTGTGCGATCGGGCCGAAATTTAACACCTCCAGCAATTTTTCCCCGTCTCTCTGCTCGGAGGAAAAAGATGTTTCCTGAGAAATTCTTACTTGCCTCTCTCTCCTCGTTCTAGGGAGCCGATATGCTAGGTGTGCAGAAAATGCCCGATCACGCGCCCGGGCGAACACGCGAAAGTGTGGAAAAGCCCCCATAATGTGGAAGGAGGGACAATTATGAAGGATTATTAGTCGAAAGTTGACGATAAACAGATAAAAAGTCACTTTTTTTCAAATTGGTGGGAAATTTTGTGGAAAACCGATGGAAAAATGTGGAAAGCCCGCGAGCGGGTACATGACAATGTGGGTGCTTTAAAGATTCTGCGCCCCTGCCAATATCATAGTTAGAGCCGGTGTAATCCCTGAAAAAAATTGTTAAAGGTAAAACGTGTTCGAAAATTTAGAAGAGAAACGTTGTTGATTCAAACTAAATTTTTCGAACGCACGATTTTCGGAAATTAAGGACACATGTTTTTAGGTACCCGAAGGAAAAAAATTGAATGAAGTTAAATTTTTCATTTGAAAAATTCATTTACCAAATTCTTCAGGTGGAAAAAATCCCTAGCTTGAAGAAAGCAATTCGGCTCGAAACATTTTCTTCAAATCAAAGATAATTTTTTCTGCTATCAGAAAAATGTTCTGACCTCATTTGATTGGAGCAGAACGTGTATCTAAAAATACTCATTAAATTATGATATATCTTTATCCGTCTTCGATATATACATACTCGCACGCAGAAGATAAGAAACAATTGCATTCATCGAAAACCATCTTACTATTAATAGAAAGGGATAATCATTCTTCCATCATTTCTCGTAGACAATCCGAAGAACAGGCTCCCTATCCTCCCGTGGAAGGTGAACGTTTTGTTGCATCCGTCAGGATTGAAGGCGTTTTAAATCTCCGCTCGCTTTATGTGGCGGAGCATGAACTTTTAGTTATAGCTAAGATTTAGGATCAGGGACCATGGTTGTTTTTTCGGTAAAAAAAAAAAGGAAAATAGGACGAAATATAATTTTGCAACGAAATTTCCCGTGATTTCAATTAAAATCGTTAATACAATTATTGTAAATTTTTCAGAGAATCTGAGCGTATCTTTACAAATATAGTGATTCATATTGAAGCATAAACTGTGGTTTGCAACGTTGCAATCGAGGGAAATAAGCTCCTTTTCGCGTGGAACCATCGGTATTTGAGTTCGTTTACGGCAGGCGTGACATACAACTATTTGACCACGGCTGTAAGCATGTTGCAGCTTCGCCGGATTGAAGGCGCGTCAAACTGCGAAGATGTCTTGACCGCCCTGCCTACTCTGGCGTATGGGACGAACGCTAAAATCGCTGCGACACTTAAAGGCGTCATTGCTTATGACTATCATCTTATTTTCACCATAAGAAACGAAAATAACTATCGTGTAGCTACGATTTACAATCAGGGATCATGGTTGTTTTTTCGGTGAAAAAAAAGAGGAAAATAGGACGAAATATAATATCGCGATGAAATTTCCCGCGATTTCAATTAAAATTGTTCGTAAATTTATTGTAAATTTTTCAGAGAATCTGAGCGTATCTTTACAAATATATTGATTCAAATTGAAATATTTACTTTGGTTTGCAACGTTGCAATCGAGGGAAAAAAGCTCCTTTTCGCGTGGAACCATCGATACTTGAGTTTGTTCACGGCAGGCGTGACATACAACTATTTGACCACGGCTGTATGCATGTTGCAGCGTCTCCGGATTGAAGGCGCGTCAAACTGCGAAGATGTCATGACCGCCCTGCCTACTCTGGCGTGTGGGACGAACGCTAAAATCGTTGCGACACTTAGAGGATGCGTCATTATTTACGACAATCATCTAATTTTCACCATAAGAAACGAAAATAACTATCGTATAGCAGATGATCGTATAGCAGTGAAACAACTATTCGACCACGGGTGTAAGCATGTTGCTGCCAGCCGGATTGAAGGCGCGCCACACTCCAGCAATTACTCGGGTCCCGTCCCGTGCGATCTCCCTGGCTTGCGCGACGCTAAAATCGCCGCAAAGGGAGGACTGCACGTCATTATCCTTGACTCTCTGTCCCGTTTTTACCACAATTTGAGTGAAAGTGTATCCCTGAATTGTAACGATTCAGAATCTCGGATTGGGTTTATAAAATTCATTTTTTTTAAAATAAGGTATTAAACGAGCGAAAATATGCCGTAAAGATTTCCGGCGAGTGAAGAAAATCCGCGGAAATTGTTTAAAAAAACTGTATTTGCCCTTCGTAACAAGAATGATTAAAAATAAGACATTATTTGAGGTCTGCGACGTTGCAGTCGGAGCTAAATACGCTTCCTTACGCGTGTAGGAAAAGATATTTGAACTCATTCACGGCAGGCGCAGTGAAACAACTATTCGACCACGGGTGTAAGCATGTTGCTGCCAGCCGGATTGAAGGCGCGCCACACTCCAGCAATTACTCGGGTCCCGTCCCGTGCGATCTCCCTGGCTTGCGCGACGCTAAAATCGCCGCAAAGGGAGGACTGCACGTCATTATCCTTGACTCTCTGTCCCGTTTTTACCACAATTTGAGTGAAAGTGTATCCCTGAATTGTAACGATTCTGAATCTCGGATTGGGTTTATTAAATTCATTTTTTTAAAATCATGTATGAAACGAGCGAAAATATTGCGTCAAAATTTCCGGCGACTGAAAAAAATCCGCGGAAATTGTTTAGAAAAACTGTATTTGCCTTTCGTAACAAGAATGATTAAAAATAAGACATTATTTGAGGTCTGCAACGTTGCAGTCGGAGCTAAATACGCTTCCTTACGCGTATAGGAAAGGATATTTGAACTCATTCACGGCAGGCGCAGTGATACAACTATTCGACCACGGGTGTAAGCATGTTGCTGCCAGCCGGATTGAAGGCGCGCCACACTCCAGCAATTACTCGTGTCCCGTCCCGTGCGATCTCCCTGGCTGGCGCGCCGCTAAAATCGCCGCAAAGGGAGGACTGCACGTCATTATCGTTGACTCTCCGTCCCGTTTTTACCACAATTCGAGTGAAAGTGTATCCCTGAATTGTAACGATTCAGAAATAGGGTTTGGAAATCCAAGTAAACTTGTTTGTATCCCTGAGCACCTCTTCTTACGTTCTAGAAAAAGTCAGTGACTGATCCATTCCACCGTGCTATGGGTGAACGCCGTATAAGTCTTCAGACGTTGCCGTTCTCTCTCAATACGAAACGTATTTACTGGGGAAATTGTTCAAGTTTTTAAGACAATTTTGTTCGCATTTTAATTTAAAATATCCAAAAATTTCAAAAAATCATCATCATAGCTTTCCTCAAAAATACATGTTTTATTCGGAGAAATCTGACAACTCTCGAATCAGTGGCGTGGCGTGAATGATCGATCATCGATAAATCTTAATTTGAAGCTATGGTGAAGAATCGATTATCAAGTTGTTCGCTGCGAACACCCTGTTTATCGATCCTGTTCCATAGGTATGAATTAGAATACCTTCCCTTCATAGACAGAGTATGGTCATTCGTATCTTTTAACTACAGGAAAACTGTGCCGCTTTATGATTGGTCAACGAGTTTTTAGGCTTCATGATGCTCTTTCTGCCGTAAATAAACAAACAAGATGGCGACCCGCCGTAACATGGATAAGAAGCTAAAATTTGACAAAAATGTCAATTATACGGCAGTGACAATTTAAACTAGCATATCTATGAATAACACATGAAAACACTGTTAAATCGCCTTTCGCCTTTGTCACAGGAGGATGTAAGATGTGCATAACCTCAAACTTGCTCGCTAATAACAGCCATCTTGTTTGTTTATTTACGGCCGTAAGAACATCGTGTCAGCCTATTTTCACGCGACCAATGAGAAACCGGCACCGAACCATACTCTGTCTATAAAGGTACTTAAGTTTGAATGACAGTTCCATCGATATATCGCAAAGCACGCCACGCCACTGTCTCGAATGCTCACACGGCGTTTTATCCTAGCTCTGCACTCCTTCAGCATAGAGTACCTGTATAGGAAGAGTACCGACGGATCGGTTCATGGAGGGCTTAGGGCCCAAAAGTGCAGCCACCCTTCTAACCAACTTCTAACGCACAAAATTTCACTGCCAGTCTGCAGATTCCAATTCTAACCAAGATGGCCAAGAATGTTCAGAAATGAGCGTTCTTCCGCGAAATTGAGTAAATTTATGCCAAAACTGAGTGAAACACGTGCTTAATAAAGGACGGTTCGTAACAATAGTATCAGTAAATCGCTCTGGATAATTGAAATCCATAGGTTGGCTGCCCTTTTGGGCCCTAACTTTATTCGCGGAGGCATCGGTGAAGGCCTGATGGACTTTCGGAGTTTCAGATCTGTCGGTACTCTCCCTATACAGGTACTCTACTGCAGCCTTGTGGAACTCCCTGTACGGAAAATCCAAGCTTTGACTCTCCGAAGTTCGGTACACGGTGGGGGGGAGGGGCTTTCAAGTTTCACCTCAAAAATCCCAGCGTGCACCCTCCCCCCTCCCCCCCCCGGGGGGGCGGGCGCGGTTGTCTGCGGACCCGAAGATCCGACAAGCGACAACGCCGAGTAACTCACTAATTCGTGTGTTTGTTCATTTTTCCGCACGATCCGCTACCCCGAATTTGCATGGCGTCATTTGCATTCCCCGAAATCCCCCTCGTCAGAGCCCGCGCCGCCCGCCGAATCGTACCGGCGCCCGTCCCGCCGCCGAAAACCGCGCAACCCGCGCGGCGTTTCCGCAGCAGTTACGCGGTTCTTGCTCGGAACGGCAGAACAGCGCGCGGACCGCGAAGAGCGGCAACCGGTCGCGCCCAATCCGCCGAGCCAAGCAACAACTGAATATTTTCGCTGATCACCGCAGCTGGACCACCCTGCCCTGCAGCCGCGCTCGTTTGGTTGCATATCCGCTAATTGAAGGCGAATTAACGATGCCGAGCCGCGTTTCGGGGAATCAATGTTCGTTGACCTTCCCTGGTCGAGCGGCTTGTCTTTGAGGAAGGGACGGGATGGGATGATTCTGCATGCCGTGCTGAGGAAAAACGCAGGTTACACATTCGAACGTTGTCAAATTTCTCGGGAAAGAAAATTGTCGGTAGAAAGTTATGCTTATTTGGACGTATTTCTATCGAACAGACTTAAGCGCCATAGGGTGAGGTAGAGGGGTGGCTTGGATTGGCGGCGGAATCGGGCGTCCGGCTACTCGCAATGCTTTTCTATGGCGCTTAGGTCCGTTTGACAGAACGCGCTATCCGGGATTCTAAATTCCTCAAAAGGAACTCAAATTGGCGCTTAGTTCCGTTTGATAGAAATACGTCCATTTCAGGGTTGCTACAGTCAGGGAATACCACCCTGAAAAAAATCTCCGGCCATGAAAGCCGTACTTACGGGCTTCATAGACATACCGTCCGCGTTCCGGACGTAGTATCCAGAGTAATTGGAGCTGCGGCTACGGCTCCAGCACCGGGAACTTTCGGCCTCTGAGCCCTGAGGACGGTATGTCTGTTTAGCCCGTAATTTTTTTTTCCAGTGCAGGAAAGCCGGGAAATTTCGGGGAATTTTGAAAAACCGGGGAAACCTGGGTTTTTTAGGAAAAATGACGAAAGTGTAAGGAAAAAATTTTGAAGTCTTCTGTGTTTGCCCTCTAGAATGGGTCTGACGTTTCAAACGAAAAATCTTGTCTGAAAACCATCTCAAATTATGTCTTTTTAACCCTCTGGCATACTTTCATTTTTCAGAGAATTTTATCAAGACGCGTCAGGGAAATCAGGGAAATTTGTGGGGATTTCAGTTTCTGAATTCTTTGGTAACCTGATTTATTTTCTCGTGAAATTTTCAGATATTTTGATTGAATCACGGACAAAATTTTCCCGAAAAATTCATATTTTATCCATGGAATGCGATAATAGAAATTGGCTTTATCGTAATTTATGGAGCGAAATATACGTGTGGTTTTCGAAGAGATAAATATCCGGGCTCCCAATGTCCCCAGTATGCTTGTTGCCTATGTGACGAACTTGAAGGAAAACTTCAAGTTCACGATATTTATCAGTAGGTGTACTTATTCCCTACATTTTGTTTATTTGGCTCTCTTCATGTCCACGTTTGTTACAACAATTTCATAACTACCGGAGTTATGTAATTTTTAAACTTTTGGACTGTAACATAATCTATTGTCATTGAAATGGTTGTTTCATCGCATTGACTTCATTTCTTATTCTGTAGTCCACAAGGCACTAATTACTGATTTCTTTATTCCGTAGGAATTCCTCGGCGCTGGAACAGCCTATCGGCCCTACAACAGCAAAGGTATGTTTGTCTGATCATTTTACTGTCAATAATTGCGCAACAAAGTTTGCCATTCTGTTTCAAGTGGACTTAGCTTCTAACATTTTCTCAGTTATGTTCGATTGTGTCAATTGATTCCCGATGTTTTCCTCTAAATCTGTTCTTTCTTCCTTGAAATTATCACCTTTGAAAAAGGTCATGGTATTGTGTACTGACTTGTTAGGGATAGTATACAGAATAATGGGATATAACCCATTTAAATTTATGAAGATACGCGATAAACACGACATGGGCCTTCCAAACTCTATCATTCGATGCCTCGATTATTCTTACGGGAGTTTGAATAATCGCGCCAAACACAACGCGGCCGGCGCGGGGCGGCGTCAAACGTATATTAGCGCCTGCAAGACTTCAGGAATACTTCTCGCATTGCGTCAAATGCACTACAGTCGTTCAGTTGGCGTGTTTCCATTGTTTTCTGCGCTAAATTCGCCGCAAACTGCACCATAATCGACGCAAAATTTGCGATGGTTTCTGTTTCAAATCCTTTATTACTTTTAAGCGACACAAGAGTTGTGCAGTTTTTGAAGAGTAGTTTTTGGAGTTTCATTGTCTATGCGGCGAAATAAGGCAAACCGCAACCAGACGATATCTGCTAACATCGTGCTAAGGAAGAACGCTGTGTGAACATTCGAGAGTTGCCAAATTACCGCGGCCAGAAGAACGAATGTTTTAGAAAAATTATGCAATTTGAAATTAGCACTTTTTTTTATTAAATTGTGTACAAAATTTTTTGAAAAATTTGGGGGAAATGTGTCACTATTTCATAGTCAACTCGTTTTTTTTGTCGAAGGAAAAAAGGCAATGCTCGATGGCACCAGGGTGCCGACAAGTCCGGAATTTCCGGAAATTGTACTGATTTTAAAGGGCCGTCCGGAAGTACTGAAAAAGTGAGGGAATTCCGCAAGTAGATCCGAATTTTTTCATTTTTTATGGGCCATTTTTGTTGCAACGTGAGCGGGAAATTCAGATTTTTGAAATTCTCGAATTTTTTCAATCGTAGGTACCAAGAAAGTACTGAATTTTTCTGTCAAGGAGGCACTGAATTTTTTGAGAATGTACTGAAAAAAATACTGCAAATGTACTGATTTATGACCAGCTTTTTTTAGTAGACACCCTGACTTGTTTTTGCTTAAATTGCGTACAAAATTTTCTAAAAAATTCGGAAAAATTGAGTCACAATTTCATTGTTAACCCGTTTTCTTGTAGGAAATAAGGCAATGCATATTCTGCCGTACTAAGGAATAACGCCGTATGAGCCTTCAGACGTTGCCAAGTTTCCTTCGATAAAAACGGAATTCAATGGGAAAATTGCGAGTATTATTTGCCAAAATTTTCAGACAACTTTTTACGCAATTCAATCTAAAATATTTGAAAATTTTAAGGAAAAATATGCATGATTGTTGTCAAAAATACATTTTTTATCAAGGGAAATTTGGCAACTCTCGAATGTTCATACGGGGTTCTTCCTTAGCACGGCAATATTGGCCCATACGGCGTTCTTCCTCAGCACGGAAGTGCAGTTTCCATCTCTCGCGCGGGATCTTCTCGCTGTCCAGTCGGTCTAGGGAGCCTTTTTAGGCGAATCCAGGGTTCGATTAGGGATAATTTAAGATTAGAGATAGCGCCACCAGTCACCACTGAGAATTTCACTTTTCTTCGACGATCACTGAAATAATATTCCTCGAATTACAAAAAGCAGATCCACAACATATAGATTAATTTTTGCTCGATTTTTTGAGCCAAAGTTATTGGCAATTAGAATTACAAGCGCAGAGAAAGTACGACTGAAACTTTCAGCTCAGAGGCGGTGGCCGAGCGCGCAACGGAATCCCTCATGTTCTGTCTCTCTCTCTCTCTCCCATTGCCGCAATGGGAATTACTTTCCGCCGTAGTTAAGACTTTATTTTTGGGAATTTTGAGAAGATTTTTTTCCTGAGTGTTCCTCAAGTATGTTGCCATAACCCCTGGATCTCCAATCTTGAATACAGTGCTGCCATTGTATTCTATCGAAAGATTCCGAAATAATTCCGATTTCCGGAAACATATCCCGACTTGCCAAGTTCCGAGAAAAATTCCGAAATACACCCGGATTTAGTTCCGAAGATAGTCAAATTTGATCAAAAAGTCCCTTGATTTGATCAAATAAATGGTCAAACTGTCGAAAAACCGAAAAGTGCGACAAAATTTCGAAAATAGCTGAAAATTTCGGGGACTCGGAAGATTCCGGGAAAATTTCCGATTATTTGAAAAGTTCCAAATTCCGGAATTAATTCCGGGAAATGACAGCACTGCTTGAATAAGTAATACGGTTGTTATTATTTTGGCAAATATATGCGGCTATTCTGAGCAGCGCGACGTGGTGGCCAAATCGCGAAGTTCCAAGCCTGGATTCACCTTAAGAGGGAGTATGGACATGGCCACGGGATGATCCCCCGGCAAAGGCACCGCCCAAGCGCACCCGCACCTCGGACGAGGCCCGGTCTCCCGGAGGCTGGGCCGGCGGACGATTTATCACGGCGATTTCCAGTCGCTTGCGTCCGTCACTCCGCCCGGCTGCACCCCCGGGCACGCACGGCCGGAACCGCGAGCCTGTTGATCGCCGTGAAATCACGGAAATACGCCAGCGAATTCCGCACCCGCCGAGCCAAGCCCCACTGCACCGCCGCACGATGGGTCCAGTCGAGAGACGGGCCGGACAAGGCTTGGAAACAGGGTTGCTAGCAGTTTGGAAAATCGCTGAAGTCTATCCCTGAGTCTCGTGGATTTCTCGTCAA
Source organism: Bemisia tabaci (assembly GCF_918797505.1). Taxonomy (NCBI): domain Eukaryota; kingdom Metazoa; phylum Arthropoda; class Insecta; order Hemiptera; family Aleyrodidae; genus Bemisia; species Bemisia tabaci. The sequence goes on from NW_027311841.1 coordinate 9,640, forward strand.
ATTTTCTATCTGAAACTCTTCTCAAAAGTTAATATGAGACGAAATAAACTAAAAAATTCACAGTTTTCTTAATGTTATATCAAAATCGCAGTTATATTAAAAAACCCGCGGATTGTGGAAGCAGACACAGTCCGAATTGTGGATCTGGTAGACTCGGTTGCAGTTTAAAACTGAGTCCATCAATTTTCTATGAGAAACTGCTCTCAAAACTTAAAATATAACAGAATAAACTTAAAAATTTGCAGGTTTAAGACTGACCTCCCTCGCTGACTCGTTCCAGTGTGCGGCGCACAGTGGAACGAGTCTTCGGAAAAAGTCACACATGAAATTTTTGACCAAAATTACAAATTTTGGTTCATTGCGTCACATTATAAACTCTAATGGGTACTTTTAGAAGGACATTTCCCAAGGAAACCACTCTTAAACTCTCAAAGTTCTGTACGATCGGAGTCATAGAGCTTTTAAAGCTTCCAAATTTTGTCCGACTTTTCCCGTTGATTGGATCCAATGTGCGGCGCCTTCACTGCCGCGGCGCCTGCGCCGTGACATTTCCCGCCGAAAAGCGGGCGCGCAGGTTCCGCGACGCCCGACACTCGACGCCCGATGTGCACTCGCCGAAGCAGTTCCGGCCGAGATCCCCGCGCGAACAGACGCGACGCCCCCCGGACGCCTCCCAGTCGCGTGGCCGAAAAACCGCCCCCCGGAAAAAGCACCCCGAACTGGTTTTTTTCCGATTCGAACCTAATTTCGGCCGATTTTCGCAACGCGTATTTTTCACCGACTTCCAAGTCGCAAAACGTTGATTTCGCCCGAATTCCCAGTCTGGAAACGCGTAGTTCGCCCGAATTTCGAGTCTGAAAAACGTTTAGCCACAAAATCGAGTGAGTTTTAAACCGAACTGCGGCCGATTTTTTAAACTCTCATTTGTAGGGCCGCAACGTTCAATTTTTCAAGTGTACGAACAAGTCGAAAAACAAGATCCGATTTTCAAGTTTCAACAAAGTCGAGTCCGACTGGTAAAATTTAGCCACACCTCAGTGCTGAGTTTAATCCCCTCGAACTTAACTTGGTCCGATTTTGTGAACGCTCATTTCTACGTTTAAAAGAGCCGATTTTCAAGTTTAAGTTCGCCTGAAACGCCAACCTGAAACCCGTTGGTTTTCAAGTGTAAAGACCGTTGAGGTTGGCCGTTTTTCCAGTTGGAAAAGCGTCGTGTGTAGCTTAAAAATTTAAGCAAGTTTCGGGAATCCTCGGATGAGAGGCGATGGTCGTCTTTTCAGGTTGATGTAATCCTCTAACGCTCCCCCGGTTCAGGTGTCTTCGAACCGGACTGAAAAACGAAAGACAGTGTGTGTGAAGTGGTCAGTGTTACGAATCCGAAATCGCCATGTGAAATCGAATGGTGCCAAGCGGGATTTTTCTCTGCGTTTCGCTGGATTTTATCATTACAACACTGTCCATTTTCATCCGATTGAAGGTAAATCTCGACTCTGTCAGTAGCAACTTTATAATTTTGATTGTTGTTGGTTTGAAGGCACTCCTCACGGGAAAAAGTGTTAGGGGTTATTTCCTAGAATGGAATTGTTGCATGTGTGAGGAATTTGCGATTTGACAATTGATTCTTTTGTAAAAGTTCGCGAGAAACACGATGGTGCCACTGGTTTTCTCTGAAATCAACTTCCAAGCTCAAAAAAAGCTCTCAAGTTGAAGCCAAAGTGGAGGGGATATCCCACGCTATCCTGAGAGTCCACCTCTACATCAAGACAAACTCTCCATGCAAAGAAAGGGAGCGACTACATTATCAGGGTTGCTGTGTTTTCAGTTTTGGAGTCCCCAAATAAAGTGGCAGCCCTGTCAATGTATTTGCTCCCTATCTTTTGCATGAAGAGTTCGGCTTGATGTAGAGGTGGACTCTCAGGATAGCGTGGGATATCCCCTCCATTTTGGCTTCAACTTGAGAGCTTTTTTTGAGCTTAAGAGATGATTTCAGAGAAAACCAGTGGCACCATCGTGTTTCTCGCGAACTTTTACGTAAGAATCAATTGTCAAATCGAAAATTTCTCACACGTGCAACATCTCTATTGTGGTACCACCCCGATTTGTTCGATGATATGGACGGATATTTCCAATTGATTTTGGTAGCATTGCTCCTTAGGTGGGATTATACCTCAACATTTGGGTCAATAACCTAATTTATTCAGCGCTACCACAATTAGTTGGTGCACTGCTATAATTTATTGGAAAACTTCATATCATCCAACAGTTGGAACTTAGCCCCTGCCTATTTCTTTCCGTGTTGCACAGCTTCGGTCCGTTTCCATCATCTTTTGTCACGGATTTTATCCTTCTGTTGACTTTTATCAAGCACCTTGGGCACCTGTTAAAATTTAACTGCATTTTACAAGATTATTAGTCACGAAATGTCTCAACGGAACCAAAAATGTCTTCTGAATCGTGAAGTATATCACTAGTCCCAAAACCCTCCAAAATAGCGTTGAAAGTTTTGCTATAACGAGAGGTTAAATTTAACCAGCGATCATAGAACGGGACCTAAACTGAGACTCATAATTTGGAGGAAGGATGAAAAAGAAGGTTAGACCGCACCCTTTGAAGAGAGATAGCTAGACGAGGTTTGTTTTACTTTCTTTAGCGGTGCATTACTCCCACGAAGAGTGAAAATATCCTGAATGGTTTTTAGGACAATTTTAACCCTTTTTCATGAATCAGATCAATAATTATGGATGTGCCTTACGGCCTTACTTATTTAATTAATTCTATCGTGCTTGACAAAATCCTCCTAGCAATTATTTTACCATGTAATAAAAATATTGTTTTAACTCTAGCGAATATTCTTACCAGGCGAAGAGCCGTGCGTTTTGATTCTCCAAAATGTTCTTCAACATTTAGGGTTGAAGTATACATATTACTATCGATGAAGTCGAAAAATGCGTACATCAATTGCAGTATTGAAACGTCTCAACTGCGTTTTATTTTCTTTAAAATAAATTAGAAGAAATTAATTTTTTTTTTAAAGATTGTGTGGGTACATTGAATTTGTGAAAAAATTTCACAGAATTATTTTATTTTAAAAAGTGAGTAATTGCTTTGTTTTACAAAAACAACTAAAATAATAATGAACTTTAAAATGGTGAAACATGAAGCGGAGATTTCCAACGCAGCAATTGGAGATCCGACTATTTCGACTTCCGCCATCAACTTTTATCCTCACAGTCAATCCCTGAAAAATTCCGGAAAAAGGCTCAAAAACTTACAATCTCCAAAAGATTTGAAATTTGAACTCATGCTGTTTTTTCACGAAGGCAAAGAAAAATAGTGAGAAAAGAGCGTAACATTTTATATGTATGTATATCAAGGCGGTAGGACTTTTGCGACCATTACCGTGCGATGCATTAACTGGGCTGCCCGGGCCGTGTGGGATAACGTTGTTGTTTGTCAAAGAAACTTTTCAGCTTAGATGGCAGTTCACTTCGACGGGAGGAAGAAGTTGTGCATGAATTTTGTTCAGAAACTTGTTCAGGACAAATGAGCTTACGATAAGCTGTTCTGGCGACCACAGCGAGGTTCAAAGGCGTTCTCAAGAGCCAACGCTGGGTATAAAAGAATCAACTACCTTGCATTTTAAAGCGTTCTCTGCAAAAATTGGATCCATTGCCAACTTTCAGTTTGCGGCAGAATCGCAAATGCATTTCCCCCTCGTAAACTAACACGCAACAACACAGAACTGCGCTGCTGTGCTCAAAGAAAACGTCCTATGCACACTGTTCGGACTTCCGCAAATCTCTCTTGGTAGTTTTCTTTTTTTTTTTTTTTTGAAAATGTACGAGGATATTTCTTTGAAATTTTCAAGCCACTAGATTTAATCCAAGAACAAAATTCTGTAAAAAAATTCCAGAAAAAATAAACAAGTACTTGCATAACCGCCGTGTTTCTCGAGAAATTTAACCTATGCATGAAAAAGCACTATAGTAATACAAATATTTGAGGCATGTAAGATTGGATGCATTATTTTTACCAAAATCAGCTGAACTACGTTAGAAGTCACCTAATTTACCTGCATCGTTTCATTTCAACAGAAAACTACGAATCGTTCTAACTCAAGATTTTTTGTGGATATTATTGAATATCTGAAAAGAATGTCACTAAAAGTTTCAAGACGTTATCTTGTTTATTTCTCCGTTAAAGAAATAAAACCTGGGAATATTTTGGGTGATCAGCAAATGAGTCGAATTAGGTGAGGGTGATTTGACACCGGAGCAAGGGCTTTTCTGATGTATTCCCCTCCCCTCCACTACTTTTTCATAGTTTTCTCGCACATTCAGCACGCCGAATGTCTCTCGTTATTGGCCAAATTTCTTCCTTTTTAGTAGTATAGGCAAGAATATATATACGTATAGGTTAGGTATATTAAGTACACTCCATCCAACTCTGTAAATATTCCTGAAAATCAATAACATTTTCAGCAAGTATCAATCAAGAGATTATAGCACCCATTTACAACTCTCTCTTTTCATTCTAAAATCGGCTTAATTTTATATATAATACAGTATTTAAAAAAAAAAAAAAACCATTCGAAACCCAGAGGTGGACTCTCAGGGTAGCGTGGGGTATCCCCTTCATTTTGGCCTCAACTTGAGAGCTTATTTTGAGCTTGGGAGTTGATTTCAGAGAAAACCAGTGGTATCGTAGTGTTTCTCGCGAACTTTTACACAAGAATCATTAGTCAAATCGCAAATTCCTCACATATGCCACATCTCCATTAACAATCAATAACTATACAACGCCTTGATTCTTGAAATAACTCACACGATTATCAAGGTGTTCGTAGCGAGCACACTGTTCATCGAACCTTTTCTATAGGTTTAAATGACAGATCAACCAACGTATCACACGGCAATCCTCGCCACTAATGGCACATACGTTGTTTTTGAACCGGGATAGAATTTATAGTTCCAAATTGCAAAATGCAGTCCATGGACTATAGATTCTGGCTCTCTGGAAAAACACCTATGTGCATCGGGAAACTAATGGCACATATACGTTGTTTTAAAACCGGGCTAGAATTTATAGTTCCAAATTGCGAAATAAAGTCCAACTATAAAACGCCTTGATTCCTGAAATAAGTCACACGATTATTAAGGTGTTCGTTGCGAGCACACTGTTTATCGAACCTTTTCTAAACACTGGAAAAAAAAAGCACATTGGATCTAGAGTCCAGACTCTTGAAAACATTGACAAGAAAAAATACTTTTGATTCAATCAGATTTAAGCTTAAATCAAAAGGAAATCCGCTCAAATTAAGAGGCTTGGTTCTTGATGTAAGCAAAAATCCGATTGAATCAAGATTATTTTTTCTTGTCGATGTTTTTAAGAGTCTGGACTCTAGATCCAATGTGTTTTTTTTTTTTCCAGCGTAGGTTTAAATGACAGATCAATCGACGTATCGCACAGCAAGCCTCGCCGCTGTCGTCGAGGGATTCGTTTCCGATCCAGGAGTCCGGGGTTCGAAACCCGGGGCTCATCTCGCGATGCCGCGATGTCTCGCCCGCATCCCGAGATGAAGGATTACGTCACCGCTCCTTCCCGACGCTCGCGGGAACCCGAGTGAATATAGGGTATCGGTTAATTGAGAAGCGAGAGCTTATTTCTCCAAGTTCCATCCCCGCCACCCCCTCCCCCCTCGCCGGCCCCGCCTAATCCATCGAACGGTGCAGGGACGGGGGACGGAGGGGGGGGGGGTTGCGAAATTGAAGTCAAGAATCGGGGAGACTCGAGCTGTTGGACTGCCAACCCTCTACGGCTCACGTCTCCGGTCTGAAGTGATGGTATTCTCTTCGTCTGGCGCGGTTGTCGGAAGAATGCGCGCGCCGCACGCAGTTGCCGAACGTGCACTCGTTTTATTTTTAGTCGTCGTGTAGAAAAAACTTCGGTTGCGCGTACTGAATATCGGTTTTTTTCGTAGCGAAATTTTTTCCAATAGAAGGAACCCGAATATAACAGGAAAGCAACAATTCGAACCCAATTGCATGATTAGATGTATCACTTATGATTGTCAGATAAGATGTCAGATGTACAAATGAAAATTCTCGACTATATATGCACTCGTTTTTTTAGTCGTCATAAAGAAAAAAACTTCGGTTGCGAGGACCAAATTTCGGGGTTTTTCATAGCGCTCGATGGAGGCACGATGGCAATATAAGAAACCCGAAAATAATAGGGAAGCAGCATTTTGACCCAAGTGCATGATTAGATGTATCACGTAAGATTGAAGGCGTCAGATGTACACGTTAAAGACGGCACTAAACGAAACCCGACAATAACAGGGAAGCAACAATTTGGACCTAAGTGCATGATTAGATGTATCACGTAAGATTTATAAATACAAAAATCATCTAAGTATCAAAGTTGGCGCCCCAAAATTAGGAAGCCAGTCAGTTAGCGCACGTCAGAGGCGCGACGGCAATAAAAAAAAGCCGGAAATAACAGGGTAGCAACAATTTAGACCTATGTGCGTGATTAGATGTATCACGTATGATTGAAGGCGTCAGATGTACACGTACAAAGTCTCGATTCGTCAGAGTGTATAAATACAAAAATCAAGTAAATACTGCAGTTTGTGCCCAAAAATGAGGAAGCCAGTCAGTTAGGAATCCAGTTCTCTTTAAGTGCTCTAAAAAATCCTTTGATACCATACATGGAGCACCATAGTTTTCAATCCCTGGTGACCACAAATTTCGGGCGTACATGCTCTCTGGCTCATGCGGAAATCAAGATACACGCTTACGTCAGAGGAGCGATGAAATGTCCGCGTCGTAAAGCTCAAATCCAATCCTAATTTTTTCTTTCCAAAATTCCCAAATTTTATCCCTGTTTAGTTCCGTCCATTTTGTTCGGAAATAGTACATTATTTCGAGACAGGGTTCCACCATGACGCTTATTGACTTTATTAGCAACGCACTCTTCGATAATTCAAAGGGCGATTTTGTATGGACACGTAACGCTTATCCCCAACAGGGACCAACACGAAACCAAAAATCGTCACGACCCTTTGCATTATCAAAGGGACTAACGAATGACGTGACGCATCGCGTAAGCCTATACGCCATCCCTAGTCCCTAACTATTTTCAGGCGGCATACTTGCGCTTTCATTTAACTTTCATCGTTCGTGTCGGGAATTTATTGATTCGTTACTTCAACAAGTCGCCATCTATTCTTTTTTTTCATTTCTCGGGAAGGGTAGAGGTGTATGCACGCGATCCAACAAGAGGATTATTGAGCATTCAGGGCAAGACATCCACCGTATATACTGCCGTGCATAGGAAGAACGCCGTATGAACCTCCAGGCCTTGCCAAATTCTCTTAGATGAAACACGAATTTCCTGGTACAGTTATGAATATTTTCCCTCTATTTTTCCAGATAATTTTGTTCGCAATTTCACCCGAAGTTCCTGAAAATTTCAAGAAAAAATATTCATAATTTTCCTCAAAAATAGGTATTTTATCGAATGAAATTTGGCAACCCTCGAATGCTCATACGGCGTTCTTCCTTAGCACAGCGGTATAGGCCTTACCCCTCGCAGTTGACAATTTAATCAGATGTACCTAATACCGCCCAGTGTGTACCTCTATTCTTAACGTTTGCATCGAGCGCGAACGCATGTCTAAGGATTAGTAACAAGTAGTTTATCCTTACGAAGTTCAAAACTAAATTATTATTCACAGATCACGGTTTGCATCCTAGTTTTATGATATAATGCGCACCTGGATAGAGTATTTTTCAAGTTAAATTGAATTTTTACCGGAAAGAAATCCATCTGCACTGTATTTACTTTTCCGCGTGCGTGTATTTTTATGTCTATATTTTTATCATCAAAGTCTTACTGAAGAGGTGGCAACGTGTTTCAGGGTGCAATAATCCCATTATTTTCCGCAAATTTAATTATCGTCGTAAATATACTGGAAAAATTACGGAAGAGCGTTTTTATTTTCCACAAATATTTCCTGGTACTGCGGGATTTGTTTCGCGCGCAAAGAACAAAGAAAAATAATGTGTCTGTAAAATCATGCTTCATATTTTTATAGCCAGCAGTAGAGCACTCTTGTTTTTCACTAAATTCACTGTGCCCAACGGTATTCTTACTGTGTGTTCTCTTACCGTATCGCGTATCTACCAGAAATATTTACGAAAAATAATTTTTATCTGTTGCACCCCCCCCCCCCCCCTCCCCCCAACAGTAGTTTCTGGACAGATTTACCTTATTGCTGTTATACGCAGAATTTTACCGCATAAAGAAGGGCCGTTTTACCGTGCTTTTTTAAAGTTCGAAAAGAGTCATAACATAACGACGCAGCGGGAAAGTTTGAATGAATTTCATGCGTTGTCGGCAGATAGCGCTTGAAAATCAGCATTTTTCTCCTTATTGTCGCATGAAACATTTTTCATGAAATTTCAAGATTTTATTTCTCATGAAAAATTGCTACCCACTCGACAATGGCTCATTATCTCCTTGTACCCCCGGAAAAAATTTCTCCCACCAGCGCACACCGGAAAAAGAAACACATTGGATCTAGAGTCCAGACCCTTAAAAACATCGACAAGAAAAAGTACTCTTGATTCAATCAGAATCTAGCTTAAATCAAGAGCCAGGCCTCTTAATTTAAGCGGATTTCGTTTTGATTCCAGTAAAAATCCGATTGAATCAAGAGTATTTTTTCTTGTCAATATTTTCAAGAGTCTGGACTCTAGATCCAATGTGTTTTTTTTTCCAGTGCACCTACAGTACCGAAGCATGAACAATCGACTATCGATTTTTCCAAATTTGAAACTATGGTAAAGATGCGACTATCAAGGTAGACCCTGTGAATCGATCCTTTTTTACGTAGGTTCAAATGCAGTGCTCCCTTTTCCCGGAACTTTTAAGATCTCCCTAAATTTTTCCCGGAACTTTCGAAAAAATCCAAAAAGAATCTCGGAACTTTTATCGGTCATGGTAGAGTCCCTTTATACTATGAGAGTAAAGACGATGCGAATCTGTTACGCACAGAATGTGTAATTGCCCAGTTCATGAATTGGGCAGATTTTTGCTCATTTCATGAAATGGGCAATGTTGTTGCCCAAATTGTGAAATGGCACCAAAATTGCCCATTTCATGAATTGGGGCGGGAAAAAATTGCCCAATTCACGCATTGGGCAAAAAATGAAAAAAACGCTCACACTCAATTTGAGTAATTGCCCAATTCGTGAACTAGGGCATGTGCCAATTCGTGAACGTGGCAACTACTGAATATTTGGTTAAAAGGTACGAGAAAGGACAACAGTGCAGTAGCCCGGTTATCAAGAGTCTATCACTTATCGAGGTGCGGCACATAGATAACTTTACTGGAGGTGCTGTACGAAAATGCGATGGTCGAGTAGTGGCAATTTTTTCCCGCCCCAATTCATGAAATGGGCAATTTTGGTGCCATTTCACAATTTGGGCAACAACATTGCCCATTTCATGAAATGAGCAAAAATCTGCCCAATGCATGAACTGGGCAATTACACGATCTGTGCGTAACAAATCCATTTCTGATCGGTGCCCTCTTTTTAGGCCTTCACAGTGTCACAAATGGGAATAAAGATGACAGTTTCACCAATTGCAAAGAGTACAAGCTGGAATGGACCGAGACATTGGGGGTACCGCAAGGAACAAATGGAACGAGAGAGGGAACGGAGAAAGGAATTCGGAAATGGGTTGGTCAAAGATTACGAAAAACGCTCAATTTGTGTAACCTTTATTCCCGTTTGTGACATCCATGTGGCGCGTTGTCTTAACTGTCTCTATTAAGGGACTCTAGGTCTTGGAATGGTAGAAATTGAAAAAAAAGTTCCGAATGGAGATGTTGCATGTGTGAGGAATTTGCGATTTGACTGTTGATTCTTGTGTAAAAGTTCGCGAGAAACACAATGGTGCCACTGGTTTTCCTTGAAATCAAATCCCAAGCTCAAAAAAAGCTCTCAAAGTTGAGGCAAAATAGAGGGGATATCCCACGCTATCCTGAGAGTCCACCTCTACATCAAAACAAACTCCCCACTCAAAAGATAGGGAGCAAATACATTAGCAGGGTTGCCGTGTTTTCAGTTTTAGATTCCCCAAATAAAGTGGCAGCCCTGTCAATGTATTTGCTCCCTATCTTTGCATGGTGAGTTTTTTTTTGATGTAGAGGTGGACTCTCAGGATAGCGTGGGATATCCCTTCCATTTTGCCTCAACTTTGAGAGCTTTTTTTGAGCTTGGGAGTTGGTCTCAGAAAAAACCAGTGGCACCATCGTGTTCCTCGCGAACTTTTACGTAGGAGTAAATAGTCAAATCGCGAATTCCTCACACATGCAACATCTCCATTGGCAAGAGAATCGATTAATCGCAAAGCACGAGACGCCGCTGCACCGCATCTGCACTGCTCTTACGATTTTGGCGCGCACTTGAGTGGCGCCTCGCAATGCGTTGCTGTCAGTTACAGTTATTTATCCCCGGGCGTCTCCGTCAAACCCGCGCGGCGTGTTACGACAAGATAACAGGTCCCTCTGCGCTCCGGCGAGGGTATTTTCCACTCCGATATCCACGCTAACCGAGTAACCGTTCACGGGCCCGTCGAAGGAGCGACGAGCGAGGAACAAAAACCGGGTTCGGAATCGACATCGATGCGACTCCCGAGTCGGGGTTAATCGCCGTCGAGCGGTGTCGTGTTTTTCGGTGCGAGATGCTCGCATTTACGACCGCTCTTTGGTTACAGCAATGCTGCACGGCGTACATGGCGATGCATCGATTAATCAGACGTTCGAACCTATGGAGAACGATCGATTATCAAGGCGTTCGCGACAAATATAGGGTTGCCGCAGTCAGGGAATACCAGGAAAACCGGACAGTGTCGGGGAATTTTTAAAAAGTCAGGGAAAATCTGCAGGAAGTGTCAGGGAAAAATGACCAAGTCACCTTTATTTGCTTTTTGGAATGGGTTTGTCATTTCGAACGACAAATTTTGCCTGAAAACTAATTATAATTATGTCTTTTTACCATCTAGCATATCTTCAATGGAGATGTTGCATGTGTGAGGAATTTGCGATTTGACTTATCGTTTTACTTTGTTTTATTTCCTTGTTGTCTCTATTTTTTCTTCACTCTATTTTATTTTTTCAAGCACTTCATTTTTTTTTCTTTAATTATTTACTTCTCATTCCTTTACTTTGTTTTATATTTACTGTGATTTCTTTTAATACTTCATCATAATTTTTGGACTTCACTTTACTCTTAAAATTCATTCTATTCTTTAACATCATTTAGTTGTTTCCCTTATTTTATTTTTTTCTTCATCTCCTTGCTCCCTCTAATTATTTACTTCAATTTAGTCTTTGACTTCATTTTATCATATATTTGATTTACTTTATTTTATTTCTTTTCTATTGTCTCTGTTATACCATAATTTCGACTATTCTATTATTTCCACTATTCTATTATTTTTTCTATTTTTTTCTCTTTAAATTTTTCATTTTCATTCTGAGAGTGGTAGGCTTAAAGGGGAGAAGAGACAGTATATAGCGCTAGTGCGAGGGAGAGAAGGTGCGCGTGACTCCGGGTATTGATTCTTATGTAAAAGTTTGCGAGAAGCACGATAGTGCCACTGGTTTTCTCTGTAATCAAGTCCCAAGCTCAAAAGAAGATAGGGAGCAAATACATTAGCAGGGTTGCCGTGTTTTCAATTTTAGAGTCCACAAATAAAGTGGCAGCCCTGAAAATGTATTTGCTCCCAATACTTTGCATGGAGAGTTTGTCTTCATGTAGAGGTGGACTCTCAGGATAGCGTGGGATATCCCCTCCATTTTGGCCTCAACTTGAGAGCTTTTTTTGAGCTTGCGACTTGATTTCAGAGAAAACCAGTGGCACCATCGTGTTTTTCGCGAACTTTTACATGAGAAGCAGCAGTCAAATCGCCAATTCCCTACACATGCAACATCTCCATTGTCAGGAAATTTCCTTCTCTAAATTCTTTGGCAACCCTGTGTCGTATTTTTCGGCGCGAGATGCTTACGTTTACGACCGCACCTTGGTTGCAGCGTCATGGCGTGCTTTGGGATGAATCGATTGATTATCGTTCAAAACTATGGAAAAGGATTGATTATCAAGGCGTTCGCAACCAACACCTTCATAATCGATTCTTTACCATAGCTTCAAATGGGGAAAAAATCGACTGGGTCGCCACAGCCAGGGAGCACTGGGAAAACCGGGAAATGTCTGGGAATTTTAAAAAAATCGGAAAACTAGGAAATGTCAGGGAAAAATTATCAAGTCACCTATAATCGGTTTTTTTTTCTTTTTGTAGAATAGGTTTGACGTTTCGAACGACAAATTTTGCCTGAAAACTATTTCTACTCATGTCCTTTTACCACCTTGCATATCTTCAATTTATAAACAATTATAAAAAACTGCGAACTCACTTGTGCTAGGTATATTAATTTAGATGAGACGCGTTTCGGGGCGAGATGGCCCCATCCTCAGTCGGCAGCGAACTGAGCAATGAATAGTTCCCATAACGCGACCGGATAATGCCGTAGAAATGGTTTTCTGTGTTATATTGAATTCGTTTTTCTCACTGCGAATGAGTAACTAAATATTCTCTCCAAAAAATGGTTTTTGTTTTCACTTAGACACGTTGCCCAAGAGGGAGTGTCCGTGTGTGTCTTTCATGACCTAAAATTTTTGAGTAGACACCCGTTGCGAAGCAAAATGATGTATGTGGAACACCCACATCTCTCTCTCTCTCTCCAAATGAGCGCAAAAACATGGCTTCAAAAACAAGATTTAGAGATGCAATATGCGGAGAGCGAGCCGTTGTGCAGTATGATTGCTGATACATTAATCATACGTGTGCAAAGAAACTGACAATCTTTCGTTAGAATGTTTGCAGCACAGATCGCACTTGATCAAACACTTATTAATTGACGGAAATCCGCCAGGAGTCAACAACATTCTTAATTTATTGATTCCGCCACTTAGCACACCTCCTGTATTTGTTTCCTTCCCTTTTCGATTTTATGAGGCCCTATAAAATAGCAAAATGAAACTTGAAATTAGTGTCAAGAAACCAACGCTTTCAAAATATCTAAAATCTGGTTTCTCATTTGCGAATGAATTACTATAAACTATTACTTAATGAGGCATTACTCAGGTGTTATAAGCTGATTAGTCTTTTGGATTAGTATTTAATGCTTTTTGTCTCATTTGTAAAATGGACTACTAGACAAGGTCCGAATTTCAGCATTCTGATTCATGTTATTGAACCTTTCACGTAGAACACGATGCGCACAACGAAAATTACCGAAATCAATACCTTACAAAGATATTTAATGATTCTTAGTGCGTGAATTCAAACCATCCGCTCATGAAAACTCAATGCTCTACGTGATTAACATCGCGCGCTAAACGTTATCATATATCATATCATATCGCAGAGACTGCTCTGCGATATAAAAATCTGGCAACCTCGATCTTGACGTTTTTGCTCAGCTAGAGCATATTACTTATAGTTTGAACAACACATGGTGGGAAATGAACATTGCTCGATTGAGAGGCTTGCTGAAACCGTCCTTGTGCGCGATTTGACTTACGTAGAGCTTTGAGTTTCTTGTGAGCGGGCAGTTCAAATTCCTCATACCCAATGTAAAATAAAAACGTTAATATCTTTGTTAAGAGTTAGATTTAGTAATTTTCGTTATGTGAATGAATCGTGTTTTACGTGAAATTCTGGTTAAGAAACATGTATCAGATTGCTTAAATTCGTACCTTATCTAGTGGTCCATTTCCCTTGAAATTTTTTGTGTACTCCACTTTTTTTTATCCTCTAAGATAATATGTATTAATATTTTCTTTATTTACTGTTTGTTTCAGGTAAGATTCCAACTCGCTCCTATTACTTCCTCTTGAATTTTACTGCCAAAGGGATTTTTTCCGGTACATTGACTGAGGACTCGCAGAAGGGACAGTTCGGAGATGCTCGTAGGTTTTTCTTTTCTTTTATTTTTTTAAGTTTTTTTTTTTTTTAGATTTTTCCTCCTGATACTGCAACTTTGTATGGAAGCTGTATAAAATAGAGGAATTAACAGTGGTGCGACGTGCTTTGCGATAATTGCTTGATCTGCCATTTGAACCTACGGAAAAGGATCGATAGACAGAATGTTCGCAACGTACACCTTATCAATCGATTCTTCGCCCCAGCTTCAAATGGGCAGATATCGATAATAATCAATCATTAACGCCCGCCTCTGGAAGTTAAGATTGTAAGGGGTTATTGGAAGTTTTTGAGGAGGGAGGTGAAGGGTTTCCTTTTATCGATTTCACAATTCTCGCAGGTTATATCCGTGTAGGTATCGGCCGAAAAAACCGTGTACGGTGAGGAATCCTGTCGGATAAAAATCAATATCGTCACGTTATCTTTAAATAAAGTATTCGAAATCGTCACCAAAACAGGTGCCGATTTTTTCCACGTAAAACTGGCAACCCTGGTCCCTAATATCTGGGACAGTGGGACAGGGTGCAGGAGTCCGAGCCCCCCTGTATACTCGCATGCTCACAGTCACCGGCTGAAAATTCCGTATTTGATGGGCGAATCTTCATTCAATAAACCCTCTCCGGAGTCGGGGATCGGATCGGAACGTAATAGATGCAAGCAACCCTCCCCTTTCTCCCTCCCCCCCCCATCACCCCCGAACCACGTCGTTAAGGCGGGTTCGTTGCGGTCGCCGAGCTCGACTCCGCACGCAAACTTTAAGTATTTATTTACTTATTTCTTTATTTATTTAGTCGGTTTTTGATGTAAGTACTTTTCGTTGCGGACATTCCGAAGTTTAATCTTCAGGTGCCTTACAGTGGTTGCTTTTGAGCCATTAAATTTTATATACTGCTATATCGTCCTACTATGAACCACTAGACGAGGTACGAAGTTCAGCATTCTGATTCATGTGTCTTAACCAAATTTTCAAGTAAAACACGATGCGCACAACGAAAATGACCGAAACTCACTCCTTCCGAAGATATTTAATGATTCATGGTGCGTGAATTGAAACCATCCGCTCATGAAAACTAAATGCTTTACGTGGTTCACATCGCGCGCTAAACGTTATCATGACAGTATTTGTGATTTAAAAATCTGGCAACCTCAATTCTGATGCTTTGGCTCAGCTATAGCAAATTGCTTACAGTTTGAACAACACATGGTAGGAAATGAACACTTGCATTGAGAAGCTTGCTGAAACCGTTGTAGAGCGCGATTTGACTCACGTAGAGCTTCGAGTTTCTTGTCAGCGGGCAGTTCAA
>NW_027311842.1:0-24998 GCF_918797505.1 Bemisia tabaci
TCTATGCTATACGTCTAAACTTTGCAACGCTGCATTGCCTAAAATTATCGTATACTGATATAAATTTTACTATGAGTCTGCGAGTATCTCTAATTGTATATTTTTTGTCTCAAATACTGCTACAATATACAAAACTATAAAAAATGGGTATTTTTAAAGAGCAAGAATGTAATTTTTGCAACGTTGTACTGTTATTAACGGCTCATCCACAATTTGAAACTTTTACTACGGATTTTCTTATAATTTTTCAGTTACGCGTCATGTTTACTTAAAACTTACCTTACTTGTTACTTACAGTACTTTGAAATTGGCTTTTGGAAGAAATTCTTCAAAAATATGAAGATTTTTAAGACTCAAACATGCAAACTTTGCAACGCTGTAGCTTCAAAACCAATGGCGTGGCGTGAATTGCGATATATCGATTGTCATGCCATTTAAACCTATGAAAAAGGATCGATAGACAGGGTGTTCGCAGCGAACACCTTAATAATCGATTCTTTACCATAGCTTTAAATGGCATGAGAATCGATACATCGCAAATCACGCCACGCCACTGTCCAAAACCAAACGTATCCTCAAGCTAAAATTTTTACCGGAGGCTTGTCTCATCATAAGGTTTCATTTCGGTCACGTACGAATGAAATCCCCGGGTTTCAAAAAAGGTCGCTCCTCTGACATAAGGACGTATCTCACTTTTCACATGAACCGCAGAAAGCATGGATTTGAATGTGACCCAGGGCTCACGAGGAAATTGAGATTCGCCCTTTCGTCAGAGGAGCGACGAAACGGGGCCACTCATTGGGAGGCTTTTTAATCTACTTTCCTCCCTCAATTGGACTGCATTTTGCAATTGGGAACTATAAATTCTGGCCCGGTTTAAAAAAAAACGCATGTACCATTAGTATCCCTATGCAAATAAGTGTTTTTTCAGATGAGCCAGAATTTATAGTTCCAAATTGCAAAATGCAGTCCAATTCGTCGTTACCTCCCACGAAAGAACATAACTACATTTGGATTACATTTTGCAATAAAGTACCACTATTTCTGACTCTTCCATAAAACCACCGTTCGGCACAGGGAAACCAATGGCATATACGTTGTTTCTAAAATGAGCGAGAAATAGTGGTTCCTTTTTGCAAAATGTGGTCCATTTCATTGTTGCTAGATTTCGCCTCGTAAATTTGAATTTGTAAAGGAAAATGCTAGGTATTAATCGTACATTTCACTGATTTTTCCGCTGATCTCATGAAAAACGAAAAAAACTTTGGACAAAAATTTCGCATTCTCGTGTTAGTGAAAAATTGAATTCTTTGAATGAATTTGACAACCTTGGAATGGAGTTACGTTTCTTCGTCCGGGAAATGACAAAAAATAAGCTGAATCCTGTCGCAACGAATTCAGTGAATAGTTTATTCTGCAGAATCTTGGAAAAATAAGACAGTTTCAAGGCAGTATGTTCTGTAATTCTGCAGTATTACAGAAACAGAACATCAGGAAAAACTAGGCACCGTCAAATGCAGTCAAGTTGATTCTACCTAAAATCGCCCGAATGATGACAGCGGCGATGAGCAGCGTTGAGGACAGTCGCGTGGCGTGAATTGCGATGTATATCGATTGTTATGCCATTTAAACGTATGGTAGAGAATCGATTATTAAGGTGTTCGCTGCGAACACCCTGTTTATCGATCCTTTTCCATAGGTTTAAAGGGCATGGCAATCGATATATCGCAATTCCCGCCACGCCACTGGTTGAGGAAGAATGAGGGGCTTGTAGGACAAAGCACGTAAGTGCAGTTTTTGCTACCTCGAGAAATATGTGTTTGAAGTTTCGAAATTACATGGATCCTTATGGCGGAATGAAAGTTTGAACTGACTTTTTGAAGCTTAAAAATTGAAATTTGGGAGGGAATTTTTTACAGAATATGCAGTAAGCCTAGTTTTACTTGAAATCATCAATATCTCAATTTTTCAAAAACTGCGTTTATGCGCCTTGTCCTCCAAGACCCTCAAATATTTTAGCAACCCATTTCAAAAATTGAAATTATTGACGGTAATCGATTCATTAGAAGTTAAGGGGATTCGATGACGCCATATTTTGTGTCAGAACGACATGCGGTTTATCGCGTCGATTAGTTTCATTTTTTCAGCTACTCGTCATTTTTCTCAAATTTTGAGATCTCGATACTGTACTGTCAGGAGACTAGAGCACTCGCTTACCAATTTTAACAATGAAATTTAACGTAATAAAGGCGTGGTTTTTTTTAGAGAGAAAATATCGCATTCGAGTGCACTTTCGATATCAGTATCGAATGCGATGTTTTCTCTCTAAAAAAACCACGCCTTTATTACGTTGAATTTCATTGTTAAAATTGGTAAGCAAGTGCTTTAGTCTCCTGACAACAGGATTGCGATCTCAAAATTGGAGAAAAATGACGAGTAGCTGAAGAAATGGAACCGATTGATGCGATATATCGCATGCCATTCTGACTCAAAATATGGCATCCATCGAATCACCTTAAGTTGATTTTACCTAAAATCGCCTGAATGATGACAGCGGCGATGATCAGCATTGAGGAAGAATGAGGGGCTTGTAGGACAAAGCGCGTAAGTGCAGTTTTTGCTACCTGGAGAAATATGTGTTTGAAGTCTCGAAATTACATGGATCCTTATGGCGGAAAGAAAGTTCAAACTGACTTTTTGAAGCTTAAAAATTGAAATTTGAGAGGGAATTTTTCACAAAATATGCACTAAGACTAGTTTTACTTGAAATCATTATCGAGAAATATGTATTTGAAGTCTCAAAATTACACGGATCCTTATGGCGGAAAGAAAGTTCCAACTGACTTTTTGAAGCTTACAAATTGAAATTTGAGAGGGAATTTTTCACAAAATATGCACTTACAATTAGACTAGTTTTACTTGAAATCATTAAAATCTTAACTTTTTCAAAAACTGCACTTATGCGCCTTGTCCTCCAAGCCCCTCAAATTTTTTAGCAGCCCATTTCAAAAATTGAAATTATTGACAGTCACCGATTCATTAGAAGTTGAGGTGATTCATTGAACGCCATATTTTGTGCCAGAACGACATGCGAAATATCACGTCGATTGGTTTCATTTTTTCAGCTACTCGTCATTTTTCTCGAATTTTGAGATCGCAATTCTGTTGTCAGGAGACTAAAGAATTCACCTACCAAATTTTGACAAACAAATTCATCGTAATGAAGTCGTGGGCTTTTTTTATGAGACAAAATATCCCATTCGAATGCAGTATTTTTCCTCTATTTTCCTCACGGCTTTAATACTTTGAATTTGTTCATCAAAATTGATAAGTGAATTATTTAGTCTCCTGACAATAGAATTGCGATCTCAAAATTCGAGAAAAATGACGAGTCCCCGGAAAAATGGAACTAATCGATGCCATATATCGGATGCCGTTCTGTCACAAAATATGGCGTTCATCGAATCACCTTAATTTTTGAAATAGGAGGACGCTTAAGAGATCTTACCGTGAAGAAGCGATGATCTGCAAGGTCAGGAACAGCTCTGATGCGTAGGGTGAAGATTTCCATCCTCTTCATCGCCTTCTCGAATGTTGGCTGCAAAAAAAAAAATTAAACAATTTGAGAGATAAATTCAACGTAACGCATTGTTGCACATTGTCTAGTATATGGAACAGCTTAACAAATAAATTGAAATAATGTTGAAAAATAATGGAATAAAACTGCTTTTTTTACCACAAAATTACAATATCCTCACATAATGTATTCAATAATAATCAATTTTCAACGATTAAACATTTTCATATCGACTACTTAAGGAGATTTGATGGACGCCATATTTAGTGTTAGAAAGGCATTCGATATATCGCATCCATTGGTACCATTTTTTCAGCTACTCGTCATTTTTCTCCAATTTTGAGATCGCAATTTTGTTGTCAGGAGACTAAAGCACGCGCTTACCAATTTTAACAAAGAAATTCAACGTAATAAAGGCGTGGTTTTTTTAGAGAGAAAACATCGCATTCGATACTGATATCGAAACTGCACTTGAATGCGAGGTTTTCTCTCTAAAAAAACCACGCCTTTATTACGTTGAATTTCTTTGTTAAAATTGGTAAGCGCGTGCTTTAGTCTCCTGACAACAGAATCGCGATCTCAAAATTGGAGAAAAATGACGAGTACCTGAAAAAATGGAACCAATTGATGCGCTATATCGCATGCCGTTCTGACACAAAATATGGCGTCCATCGAATCACCTTAAGTGTAGAAACACGCGCTTCCGTCTGCTACTCAACACATTTTCTGTCATACTTCATTTTTTCTCGGGGGAACTGGTCTACCTAATTTCTTTAAAACTTCCGTGATTTTTTTTAAATTTTTGCAGAATACTTTGTATATATTTCAAGCTATTAAGTTCGCCTGTTTTTCTTCGAAAAAATAAAATAAAGGTGGAAATTTTATGACACCACAATAGAAATGCATGATTTTCCACTTTGGCCATCGATTTATGAAGAAGTTAGGTAATTCACAAATGCAAAAAATTGCAACACATTTCAATACGCAGAATACCTCGATAACTCCACAGATTGTGAAAAAAATCTCGAGAAAATCAAAAGATTATCGCCCACAGGGATTCTCAAATTATATATCGATGGCCGAAGTGCGAAACCACCTATCTCCGTCTGCGACGTCCCGGACCTCCTGTCACACTTTATTTTTTCTTGGTAAAACTAGTCAACTTATTCCTTGAAAACTACCTCGATTTTTCCTCTCTTTTAGCAAAATATTCACGGAAAAAACACATTGGATCTGGAGTCCAGACTCTTAAAAAAACATCAACAAGAAAAAGTACTCTTGATTCAATCAGAATCTAACTTAAATTAAAAACCAAGCCTCTTAATTTAAGCGGGTTTCGTTTTGATTCAAGCAAAAATCCGATTGAATCAAGAGTATTTTTTCTTGTCAATGTTTTCAAGAGTCTGGACTCTAGATCCAATGTGTTTTTTTTTTTTTTTTTTCCAGTGTTCTGTAAAGATATCAAGCCAAACAGTTGACTTAATTTTCCTCGAAAAAATAAAATGGTAGCATAAATTTTACTGGAAATACGTTGTTTCACACTTAAGTTATCGCTAATAAATGTAACCACACTTCTCTCGTAAAAAAAAAAAACAAGAAGAAAAAAAAAACATTTTGTTGCTGACATCAAGCGACTTACCGAATCAACGCTGAGGAATACACGTGAGCAAAATGACTTCCGAAACGATATCCTCAAATCAAATTTCACTGGAATATCACTGAAAAGACACTACCGAAAATTCGCACGATGACAACCGACACGAGTGACAAATACTACTTCCACTTATTGTTAAACACGGCAAACTATCGCACTGGACGGAAAAAGTAGAGGCTTGCAGACTAAAACTTTCGGCGGATAGAAAACTTTCGAATAGTAAGGTTGTTCAATTATTCACTGCACCTTCTATATTTATGTAATAGTTCACAGAGAGGAATTTTAATAATAAAGTACCGAACACGAAAATTTAGTACCGAACACGAAACTACACTGATGGTAATACACTTGAAGCACACGACTATCACACGCGGTCCCGAGATTAATATATTTCCGATAAAATATACTTCCGATTTGATTATCCTCCTCTAGCTCAACCCCTACGGCTGCGCGACTTTGACTGACCAAAGTACCGAAAGTTCCGAGCCCTCGAGGTCTCCATTTTTTTCCTTGTTGTTCTCGAAAACAAAAGAGTGGCTTCGATTTTCAAAATATCCCTACATTTCGGGTTTCCCGGGTGAAAGGTCAGTGCAAGCTCACAAAAGAAAATGTCTTCATTGAACTGAAAACTAATTGGATGTATTTCTATCAAACGGAACTATGTCCATTAAGACATGAGCCCTGAGACCCATAAGAATATATACATAACAGGGCTCATGTCATATTGCTTATAGCTCCGTTTGATAGAAATACGTCCAATTATTACAATAATTAATGAGGGTTTTTGGATTTCCCGGATTAATTCATCTCTCACTTTTCACAACTTTCCTTTTTTTGCTGAAAAGTAGTGAGGGTTCGTCCATGAATCACATAGCCCATTATTCCCGACCTTTGACCTCTCCTACTTTTGCCCTAGATGTCATTTACCTCCAGACACCCCCTCCCCCCCCCCCGAAAAATTTGTCATTTCAAGCGTGCCTCCCTTTTTTGCGTAGGTGTGGGTCGTCGCGAACCCTTGCCACGGGCGTATCACATACGAATTCAAGTGTTTAAATGACTCAAAAATAACATAAATCACATAGGAGAAATCTAGAATCCATTCCTCCTTCACGGCATTTCTTGATTGCAATCGACTCGGCTTGAATTCCGCCGTGCTAAGGAAGAACGCCATATGAACATTCGAGAATTGCCGAATTTTCCTCGATAAAGCATGTATTTTTTACGACATCCATGCATATTTGGACCGCGTTTATTTAACAGAAAGGAACCAAGCCACATCAGCTATTGCCAAATTTAAGGGGGCAATTTAATTTTTTACGAGAGAACGTTTGTGCGGATTCCTTTGAACATTTTAAGGAATTCGCCATGTACTCCGGAGAAAATTCACTGAAATTTGCCCTAAAATCCGCAAAACCGTTTTTATGGGAAAAATTAAAATGCCTGATTAAATTTGGCAATAGCTGATGTGGCTTGGTTCCTTTCTGTTTAACGCGGTCTATTTTTCCTTTACAATTTCAGATATTTAGATTAAATTGCGTACAAAATCGTCTGAAGATTTGGGGGAAAATATTCACAATTTCCCCACTTAATGGGCCAGTTGCGCTGGTCACAGAATCGCGTTTTGATGCTTGATTCTTGTAGATCAGCTATAATAATAATAAGATCCGTCCAAACAGCAACTTTCTTTGTTCAATATTAATCGAGATATCGTCTTTTGAAAAGACAGGTTTTGGATGTCATCCATCGCGGTGGGGACACCCTTGGTTTTTTTCACCTTGCTTTCATCCAAGTATCACGCTTAGTAACCAATTCATCGCTGACTGATAAAAGCGAGGTGGAAGAAACCAAGCGTGTCACTACCGCGGTGGATGACGTCAAATTCCGGCTTTCTAAAAGGCGATATCTCGGTTAATATTGAACGTCGAAAGTTGCTGTTTGGACCGATCTTATTAATTTTAGGTGAACCGCAATAATCAAGCAACAAAACATGATTCTGTGACCAGCGCAACTGAGCCAACACTGGAAAAAACACACATTGGATCTAGAGTCCAGACTCTTGAAAACATTGACAAGAAAAAATGCTCTTGATTCAATCGGATTTTTGCTTGAATCAATAGGAAATCCGCTTAAGTTAAGAGGCTTGCTTCTTGATTTAAGCTACATTCTGATTGAATTAAGAGTACGTTTTCTTGTCGATGTTTTTAAGAGTCTGGACTCTAGATCCACTGTGTTTTTTTCCCAGTGAATCCGGTTTTTGTTTAAAGAAATTTGGCAACGTCTGAAGGCGCATACGGCGTTCTTCCTTAGCACAACAGAATTAGACACCAGGACTTGGATTTAATTTGCTATTGTCATGTTGCCTGGATTGAGCTTTGTGAAATCCTCTCGGACCCGCGCATCCGATGCGTCTCAATCAAGATGATCAGGATGCATTTCCCCGAACGGGCAATTGCGCCGACACGAATGCTCGAATGCACCATGCGATGACCGCCTCGACGAAGAGATGCTTTCACCTATAGCCATTCATCTCATCCTCATCTCGTACGCAACATCCTGGGCTCCCGCCTTGCCAGCACTGAAAAAAAACTTGTCCTAAATTTAAGGAAACATGTATCCTTAAAAAGTTTCCTAATTTCAACACGGTGTTAGCTTGGAACAAGCCAACAGTTATCTCGATCCAAGGTAACAAAATTGTGTTGAGTTAAGAAAACCATGCTTTCTTGAACCACGTATACGTTTTCTTGAAACAGACTAACGGATACTTGAAACGGGAAAACTGTTTCCTTAAAATTAGGAAACGAGGGAATCGCCTCTGTGTCCTAAATTTAAGGATCCATGTGGTGTTGATCGAAGAACCCTGTTTCCTTAGATTTAGGAAACGGAGAGAAGCAAAGCCGTTTCCTGAATTGAAGAATCCATGGAGTGTCGTTTGAAGAGATCAGTTTCCTTAAAATTAGGAAACGGGCATAGCATTTCCTGTTTCCTCAATTTAAGGATCTATGTGATGTTGATCGAAGAAACCCATTTCCTTAAAATTAGGAAACAAAAAAATTACCAAACGCCTACTGAGGAGGTGCATGCACCGTGCCGTACACCACCATGTATTCGGCGAGTTGCTCAAGAGGGGCCTTCCAAATATACCGTCGTTCCTTTGGCGGAAGGGCGCATCTACACTTTGAGATGATGAGCCCTTCCGTCCGTATACCACCATGCTCTCTACGGCTTACCTACATGAAAATTTCGATGCACCCTTACGCCCCTGAGTGACATCACGCTCATAAAAAACGTATAACGCTAAATCTCCAATTTTTGGAACCCCACTCACTTCTTCCCTCGTAACACTTTTGCGACGTAGGTCCCTATTCTTTCACACGTAAAAACAAAACGGCGTAACTCTCTCCTTGACCATTTCTCTCCGTTAGAGCGTTGCATATTATTTGAACGGTCCTTTACAGAAATCCGACCGAAGCGCTTGGATGGCGTTATTCGTAAGATCCACTCCACTCCAAACAAATTCAGTATGTTTAAATTTAATCAATTTATCTCTTGTTCGTAAGGGATTTACGCGTCGGAAAGTTGGAGGTTTTGAAAAAACGCAATTTTTGTGCCTTATCAAAAATATTGTTTTCGGTCCAAAATGTCAGAATGCTTTCTAGAAATGCACGGATCAGAGCCAAAGTTCCTTTAATATTTTTCGGTGAATTTTCTGATTCGATGAAAATTTCTTTAAATTTTCTAAACAAAAGCGTGCGTCCGTTTATGTAGGTAAAAATAAATAATGTGAAGCTTTTCAACATTTTACTGCAAGTACACTCTTTGAATCTGGTCGTAGCTTCGAACATTTTTAAGTGTCTTCAAATCCCAGAAAGCTTGACTCGGCCCGATATGTGCTCAATAAAGTATTACCTATACATGCCTTTATCACCACATCTTTACCGCTATTCCGAGTACATTTTGAAAACTCCATAAAGATCATTTATCTTTTATGTGCCAATTTTATAGCCAGCATTAAATAATCTTAGATTATTTTGTCTATACCTACTTTATTGGAATTTTAAACCATATTTACTTTCAGTATGAGCAGAAGCGGTTCTCACATGAGCCTCTTTGATTTACGCATTAACCTTAATGATATGGGCGTCAGATTGGATAATCGAATGAGTGATAATTTACCTTTGAGAGGCACGTATGAAAATCTGTCCTTTAACCAGACTTAAATAAAAAAATAATTTACTCCATGATCATACTATTTCCGAATGAAAAAGAAAGGGGAATACGTTGGTTAAGTTATGGCGGCGATGGCCCACGGTCTTTAAATAATATCTGAGAACCGGCTAATAAACAGAAAGAAAAGGGAAATATGTGGATATTTAATATATTTAAATGATAATTGAGGTAGTATTTGCTAGATAAACCCAAGTGCTATTGAACGGTAGCAGGTGGGCATCTGTGTAGCCAAAGAGATAGATGCGAATAGGTTTAACATAGGAAAATAACTCCTCATCGCCCGCGAGGGTAGGAATGCCGAGTGGACTACGGTGTCGGAATTTCACTCTTCCCGGGACAATGTCGAAGGTTACAGGATCAAATCTCAGCCACGGCGAAACGGAGTTCTTCATCAGGATACCAGAGGGAGCGCGGAGCGCGTCAACTACGTGAAGGAAATCATCCCCGGCAGTACCAACGATAGAGGTATGCGCTTCAACGGGTACGGATAGGGACACTGGGCGGGGAGCCGTTTCCCAAGGCAGCGACGCGGCGGGACCGGCCGTTTCCTAATTTTAAGGAAACGCTTGCAGGTACTGTTACCTTTTTTTTTTTCGAGGAAACGTTTCCTGAAAACAACACAACACTTACTTACTTTTAGGAAACTCTTCGCGCGGCGGTGTTTCCTAATTTGAAGGAAACGTTTCCGTGCTTCAATGTAACAGGAGTTTTGGTTCAAGAAATCGCGTTTTCGTCGACCAAGGCAATACCGTTTTCTTCATTCAAGACTTCGTTTCTTGTCCACTTTTTTCTAGTATCCAATTTTCTTAGGTCAACACGGCGTCGCCTTGAATTTAGGAAACGTTTTTTTCAGTGAGATCGTCATAGACGTCGACCGTCATTTCGTCGCTCCTTTGACGTATGGGCGTATAACAATTTCCGCATGAGTCTTGGAAGCATGGATTTGTATGGAAAATAAAACTCACGGGGAAATTGAGATATGTCTTTTCGTCGGAGGAGCGACGATTTGATGCGTGATAATGTCTTGATTCGTCGATCCTTTGATGGAGGGACGTAAGCTCGTTTCAAGGTTGGAAAATTGATCAAGGAATTCGATTTTTTATGGAAATATGACCGACAATGGCCTGATCATTGCAATTGATCGACAAAGTTGAAGATAAAGAAGACTAATAAAAACTATAGCGATCCTATTGATTGAAACGGCCGATTATTGAAGACTGCGGTCCGGTGTCTAAGACAGGAAAAAAGTAGGATTCGCCAGGGAATGACAAAATGAACGTATTTCTACCAAACGGAACCATGTGCATTAAGACATGAGTCCTGAGACCCATAAGTGTATGCGCATTACAGGGCTCACGGCATAAATTTATCTAAAAATTATACCAGAATATCAAATGGATCGTTTCAAAACTGTGCAACTTCTTCTTTTCTTTTCAAAATACTCAATGTTTGTAACGTATTCAAATTTACACAATTATTTTTCTTTACAATTAAGGTGATTCGTCAAGCTCAATTGACGTGGTCGAACTGGCATGCGATATATCGCATCGATTAGGTAAAAAATCTCTGCAGATTTTGAATTTTTAGCCAAACGAAGGACGATGGCCCCTGCGCAAGAGCCTAAAGAATCATTCTAAGTCCAAAACTCGGCAAATTCAGAAAAAAGAAAGCAGAATAGTGTTTGGGATAAAACCTCGCATTCGATACAAAAATCGATTGCTGAATCGAATCAATCTTAACACATTTTTGGTAGGAAGAGAAAAGTATTCGCTACTCTGGGATATTTTTTAGATACTTATGAAGAAGCAGCATTTTTACAACAATTTTACGCTCTGGTTCCTCTTTGCTAAACCCGATCCAAATAATTTTGGCTTCCCACCAAAAAATTTTTAATGATAAAGGAAAAAGTGCGTAAATTTTAATACTGTTGAAATATTAAGTATTTTTTAAAAAAAATGAGCAGTTGTTCGATTTTGAATCCCCGGTGATCACACTGGTTCCTTTTTGCTGACTGCGATCCATATGTTTCAGACCTCCCGTACTAAACCCCGCCTTCGAAAAATTTGAATGGAACCATCTATGATGTACGAGTGCATAGTATCGTACAACTCAAAATTGAAATACATTTGTATCACTGCCGTGTTGAAGAAGAACACCGTCTGTGTCTTCAGGCGTTGCCATATTTCCCTCAATAAAAAACTGATGTACTGGGAAGAGTTTGAATATTATTCCTTAATTTTTCAGACAATTTCGAACATTTTGAGAAATAATATTCAACATTATCCCAGTAAATTCATTTTTTATTAAAGGAAATTTGGCAATGCTGAAGGCTCAAACGGTATTCTTCCTTAACTTGGCAGAGATGTAACTATGTTTATTCGCCGTACCTGTGCCTTTTTCCTGCGAATGTTTTTCCTCAAATTTTAGGATGATTTTGAACATGCAGACTTTCACAATTAAAATAATCATGACCGTTACCTTTGATAACTTGTTTAGGAGTTGATTTCTAGACCTCTATACTAGGGCCCACGAACGATGATCCCTGAGCCGCGGGTATTTCTTGCAAACACTGGCAACAGCGACACCCCGGCCCGAACCGAGTCTCGAGTTCGGGGACAATGCCGAGCCGAGCCACAATCGAACCCTAATTACTTACGCGTAATTTACAATTTCACCCTCCCGCTAGAAAAAACCAAAATTTGTTGAAAGTTGTGTAACATTTTTTTAGCAAGTGTTTCGTTACTCTCCTTTAAAACACGAGTAAAAAGAGGCCTCGTTTACAAAAATCGGTCAAATAGCAGCAAAGTTACAGTTCGAGATACGACGTTATAAATAAAAATTGGACTTCGCTTCAAAAAGGAAAAAGAAGGAAAAAATAAAAATTGTATATAACAATTATATATGATTTAGCTCAGAATTTTACGAGCAATCCAACCATGTAATGGACGAAGAGATTGGGGCAAAATTACACGAAATTGGTCTTTTACGAAAGGGCTTCCTATGAAGAATTTTGACCTGAAGATAGGGGTAGAATAGCAGCAGTTCGCATACAATAGCTTTTCGCGTTCACAATACCCGGTCTCGTCGATGTGCGTGCTCGACCCTGCAGCGTTGTCATTTACATGGCCCACGCGTTTATTCGCCCGATTTTTCAGGGATCATCGTTCGTGGGCCCTAGTATAGTTGCCCAATTAATTTTCCTCGTTAAACTTCAAAGAGAAAATTTGTCGCGTAAGGTTTAAGGTGATTCGATGGACGCTATATTTTGTGTCAGGACGACGTGCGATATATCGCATCGATTAGTTCCATTTCCTTAGCTACTCGTCAATTTTTCCGAACTTTGAGATCGCAATTCTGTTGTAAGGAGACTAAAAAATTCACTTACTAATTTTAACAAAGAAATTCAACGTAATAAAGGCGTGGTTTTTTTTAGAGAGAAAACATCGCATTCGATACTGAGATCGAAACTGTACTTTAATGCGATATTTTCCCTCTAAAAAAAACACGCCTATATCACGTTGAATTTGTTTGTTAAAATTAGGAAATGAATTTTTTAGTCCACTTACAACCGAATTGCGATCTCAAAGTTCGGAAAAATTGACGAGTAGCTAAGGAAATCGTACTAATCGAAGCGATATATCGCATGTCGTCCTGACACAAAATATGGCGTCCATCGAGTCACCTTAAACTTTAAAGGAAAAAATTTGTCGCGTGGTGGTTTTGAAATTGAAATTGAAATGGTTTTATTTATACAGAAGCCTTTTTAAGGCTAGGTACACGTCATATATTTACATCGTAAGAAATGAAATATTTACATAGTGGCTGTGCATACCTTGGAGAAAAGCGTATAAATAAAGTATAATCATGTGGCAAAAGAGGTTTGATTTTCTGGTATTTTAGGGAACATTGATAGGTTGTTCGATAAATTCTTTTATTGTTATCTTGGACAGCATAATAATATCTTTTTAAGAGCAAAACTACATTTTTTCTATCCCTCATTCCTCTGCTTCAATCAGGCCCGCCACATCCCATGTCGGGCCCTGGTACCAATTTTCTGGCCCGGGCCCCTAGCACAGGGGGGGGGGGGGGGGTCCGGGGGGCCTCCCCCGGGAAATTTTTGAAATTTTAAATCTATTTGGACGCATTATGAAGTTCTTATGATGGAGATTTTCCATCAATTTCTGCAGAATAATTACTCCTTTTTGTTTACTTTCAGCACCAAAAACTTTCGAATTGTTGCATTCAAAACATCTATAAATTCTTTTTTGAGGGGGCAGATGATAATTTTCAATTCTATGGGGAGCCGGGCCCCCCTGGACTCCCCTTTCGTACGTCTATGGCAAGGGAGTTAAGCCATTGAAGTCGAGGATGCCCAGGAAGGAGCCTCTTAGCATCCGACAACGGAAGAAAATGAGACACAGTTACTAAAAATATCATTCTACATATACTCAAAATCTTGAAAATCTCTAAAAAAGTAAGAAAAATTTTATAGTGCCCTAGCGTGTTTTTGAAACTTTATTCACCTCTTGCGGAATTTTTAGGGTAATTTTTTCACTTTTCCCTACGAGACAAGGGTTACACATGAATTCGTAGTGGTTTGTCACCTGCGTCACGGGCCCCGGTACCAAGGAAACCAAGGACCCAGTATCCCCCCCCCCCTTGTGGCGGGCCTGGCTTCAATACATACCTGCGGGAGGTTCATTTTTACTCACCGCGCGACAACAGACACAAGAATAATTAAACAAGGACACATCTCCACGCTGACTGACGTGGCGCTGGGTTGAGCTGACTACCCATTTGCACAGACCGCATTCAAGAGATGCAAGTCCTCGTTTTTGTGCGAACCCCCCCCCCCCCCCCCCCCCCCCCCCCCTCCCCGAGCAAAGCTTAAACGGGTTTAACGGACGGGCGCCAGATAGCGTTTCGTCAGCATCCGTCTTAGATAGGTTTCATCGGGGAGGAGACGCCCAGAGGTGCGGAGTGGCAAACGCGGTGCCCAGTAACAAGTCACGTTGTTCAGTTTTGGGTGTCTTTCCCCCTTCCCCTTTTCAGCCGTCGCGGCCCCGGAGTGTTAGGCAACCAGTGTCACCTATTTGAGCAATTTAATTTAACCCCTAACTCCTCGCCTCTCCGAATCACTTCTTGATGCCAGGTTGCGTCTCTCAGACGAACGACGGTCTCTGCAGGGACAAAATAGAGTCCCTCTATACTGAGAGTCAAGACAAAGTGAATCCATTTCTGATTGGTTCCCGTATTTTAGGCCTTCACAGTGTCACAAACGGGAATAAAGATTACATTTTTGCCGATTGCAAAGATTATAATCTGGAATGGACCAGGGAATTATAGGTTCGGTAAGGAATAAACGGAATGAGAGAAGGAACGAAGAGAGGGATTTGAGAATGAGCCGATCAAAGATTACGAAAAACGTTCAATTTCTGTAATCTTTATTCCCGTTTGTGACTCCATGGGGGGTGTTGTCTTGACTCTCAGTATAAAGGGACTCTAGGACAAAATACATATATACTCTTCTTGATTTTTTTTTCTTTTTAAGAGTTCATTTATTATAACCCTTTTAGGAGGAAATATATACAATTATCTTAATGTATGTAAATGAAGGTATATAGAAGTAATAACTGGATAATTACTTATTTCTATAATGATTCTTCTTGATTGAAAGACTAACAATGCTGCCGTGATAACGTAGAGAGCAATAAGTGTCAAGTTTTCGAAATCGAGTCTCCTTCAAAATTCGTTCAATCTCTTATAGATGAAATAGCAACATCCTTATTAATCGTTTTAAACCGAGACACATAAGAAACGCCATAATAAGTGCCGAAAGTGCGCCAAAAATGAGTAGTTTCGGGCGAGACTGCAGCAGTAAGTGACATTATTCCTCCGGAGAGCCAATGAAAACAGTGCTTTCAAGTAAAGTGCCGCCCTCTAATGCCAATTTCTGACCTGAAAATAAGTTTGTCGTGTGTCCAAAAAGCAACCACGAGGCATGCAGAAGATAGCACTTACGGTTGTCTTACCTAACAATATCCTATCATGATAATGAAAAATACCGCTTTTATGTAGCAGTTGAAATATAATTAGTCGATTTTTAATCATTCAAACGATTTCCAGGAGTCTTTTGCGGGTGACTCGGGTGATTAGTGGCAATGGACCACCAGACAAGGTACGAATTTAAGCGATCTGATACATGTTTCTTAACCAGAATTTTACGTAGAAAACGATTCACACAACGATAATTATGGAAACCAACTCCTAACGAAGATATCAACGTTTTTATTTCACACTGGTTACAAGGAATTTGAACTGCCCGCTCACAAGAAACTCAAAACTCTACGTGAGTCAAATCGCCCACTACAACGGTTTCAGCAAGCTTCTCAATCGAGCAATGTTCATTTCCCATCATGTGTTGTTCAAACTATTAGCAATTTGCTATAGCTGAGCCAAAGTGTCAAGATTGAGGTTGCCAGATTTTTATTTCGCAGAGACTGTCATGATAACGTTTAGCGCGCGATGTGAATCACGTAGAGCATTGAGTTTTCATGAGCGGGTGGTTTGAATTCACGCATTAAGAATCATTAAATATCTTCGTAAGGAGTTAATTTCGGTAATTTTCCTTGTGTGCATCGTGTTTTACGTAAAATTTTTGTTAAGAAACATGTATCAGAATGCTGAAATTCGTACCTTATCTAGTGGTTCATTTGACAAAGAACGGAGGCTTCTTTCGATAAAATTTCCCGATCAGACGCTTCTGAGTCCATTTATCTCAAAACTTCATTTTTGCACTTACGGCTCTCTTCGCTTTCACGACAGTCCTAAGGAATATCTCATAAAAATTTCCTCCAAGTTCTCTCAAAAACAAATATTCTCCCCGAGGGAATTTTGGCAGCGTTCGGATGACCATCTGGCATTCTTTCTCGGCACGGTAAAACGCTTCCGACGTGACAGGTGTCGAAAAAGGTTGGAAGAAGCGAGAGAGAGGGAGAGAGGGAGGGAGAGAGAGAGAGAGAGAATGATATAGATGGAGGAGGTATGAGTAAAGGGTGGAACTGACCGCCAGCCCAAGGTGAGGATGAATGTGTACAACAAAAGCTTCCGGAGAATGGGATCTTGCAATGCTTTTAAGAAAATTGCCCACGGTGCGCATACCTAAGCAGTTCACACCCGGGAATTCTCGTATCCCTCCACACCCTGTCACCTTAATTTAGGACCTTTCCTCTTGGTCGTGCTCCTGAAACGAGCAGTAGGGGTCAAGTTTTCAAAATTGGATTTTCCTCAAAATTTTACGCGGAAACAGATGAAAACGTTGCAACTTAAATCGTGAAAATCATTTCAAAACCACGAGTTGAAAAACGCTGACTCCGCGAGTTTAAACATCAGAGTCTAACACAGAGCGGAGCGGCGCGTACTATCAGCGCGTGACGCGCATTGGCGCCTACAAACCTAAGTGGATACTTCACGCATTGCACAACGCTTGAAGTATCCACTTAGGTTTGAAGGCGCCAATGCGCTTTGCGCGCTAGCCGGCCGCCTGCTGCCCCGCAGTGTACCACGGAATCGAATCGAATAGCTGAATGAAAGCCGGTTTCTGCTTGATGTAAGTGACTTTTCTTTTTATTCAAGCATATTTTCTTCTTTAAACAAACATTATTTTCTTTATTGATTCATAAAAAAATCTGCTCGGCGGTAAATTTGAGCATATTTCTGCTTGAATCAAGTCACTTTTTCCTCTAGTGACGTTCAAAAATCAAAATCTTGAATCATGAAAATCCAAATTTTAAGATTTGCGAAGACATTTTGAGCCGCTCATAAAGTACGTAACGAGGGGAACGAATGTTCGATCGCTTATGCGTAGTTCCGTGAGGGAACGCGAGGTACGTAAAGAGCGTATGTTACGAAGTACGTAACAGTGGAAAGGGGTTCGAGGTGAGCGTTATACCTCATTTTGCTTTAAGTCTCAAGGGTCTAGGTCGCAAAAATCTCATGAGGTGAAGGGGGGGTCCGGAATTTCGTGAACGGCCCCTTTACGGATCAAAAAGTTCACCCAAAACATATATATATAGTAAATTGGTTAAACAAGTTTTGAAAGCTAAAATGCAATGACTTAATCATTTAAAAACACCGTTTAAAAAGGAAAGCAATCAGGACTGCCATTCCAAATAGTAAGCAAATTCTCTGAGCAGGCAAAAATAATTTTCTTCCATTTTCCGCTTGAAATAAGAATAGAAAATTGCAAGATATTAATGGAAGAATGGACCCTCTGAAACGACACAATCCGTCATTTCCAAGACGAAAAAACGGACTCCGTTCCGAGTTGCAAAATTAGGTAAAAGATCAATGTGAAAGTTATACTGCTGAATTATACAAAACGACGGGCAAAAGATGTCATTTCTATGATGCTTTTTTGAATGATTCTCTGAAACCATTCTCAGCCACACAGTGGCGTGACGTGCTTCGCGACACATAGATTGAACTACCATGTGGATTGAATTTTGCAAAAAGGAACCACTTGCATTGCAATGTTGCTAAGATTGTGCAACTTCTTTTGTCTTGGAGGAAAACCCCGAATATCCATTAAAAGTTTCTATTTACCTCGCTAAAAGCTGTAAATTTAAGACAAAAATTACCATCTAAATTTCATAGTTTTTCATGATTTCCGCAATTTTATTGCAGAAGATGAAGTTGCACAATCTTAGCATCATTGCAATGCTAGTGGTTCCTTTTTGCAAAATGCAATCCATGTGAACCTATGGAAAATGATCGATGGAAATGATGACTGATGAATACTGGATTGAGCACTGTACCAGTGGAATAAATCAATAACAGGTAAAAAAATGTATTTTTCCGCTGAGGAAATAAAATTGATGCTCAAAATATTCAATGCAACATTGGATCGCCTCTTTATCCAGCACGCGAGAGCCAGAGCGGTCTGCTTGTTTTAAAATTTTACGCAATTCACAGGACTGGTAAAATTGATTTACTATCCTGCCATGCTTAGGAAAAATTCGACCGACGCTAAATTTCCTCCGATAAAATGTGTATTTTTTAGGGAAGTTATGAATCTTTTGCCTTGAAATTTTTAGACACTTCGGATCAAATTACGAGCAAAATTAAGTGAAAAATTGGAAGAAAAATACGTAGCAATTTCCCTGAACTTTAGTGATTTGTTAAAAGAAATTTGGCAGCGTTGAAGACTCATACGGCGTTTTTCCTTAGCACTGCATTATCGTTATAAGGTTTAATTCAACGCTCTCATTATTTAATTTTTCTCTGTTTTAGGTAAGAAGCTTTTCTGCTCACTCCAATTACCGGAAGGACACAAAGGGAAATAAAGTAGGGTAAGTGAAATCTACCCCTTGGCAAACAATGTGCAAAGTTTGTGACAAACTTTTTTTCAAATTCCGCGGGCAGTTTGTCTCATGCTCAGTCATCAGCTACTAGGTTTGCAAAGACTTACGAAGAAAACCTAGTTTCAATAAACAAACAATACTACAAACTTTTTCTTGCGTAGTATTTTAATCGTTCACAAGCATTATTCTTTCATCCTTGTTTCCGTATCTTACAAATACAACAGCTTTAAAGCAATCTAAATCTTACATGAGGAAGATTTGTAACAATTCATGAGAGTTTTCATATGGGTTGAGTGTTTTACAGCTCTCTCCGTGCAAACCTCAGCACTTAGAAATAGTGACCGAGAAGGCAGAAAATGTGGAAAAGCTTGTCACAAACTACGAAGATGACGCACTTAAGGGTGGATTTCAGACTTTTTCCCGCATGGTTTTCGTGCGATATTACCTACAGAGGACTATTCACTTGGATGTATATTTCCTGCGTGCTATAGACCCATTCCGTCAATTTTTAAACACTTCCCCCTCTTTTACAATCCTCGTTTTTAGCGAATAGAACAAATGTC
Organism: Bemisia tabaci; assembly: GCF_918797505.1. Lineage (NCBI taxonomy): Eukaryota > Metazoa > Arthropoda > Insecta > Hemiptera > Aleyrodidae > Bemisia > Bemisia tabaci. The sequence continues at coordinate 19,384 of NW_027311842.1, forward strand.
GTTTCCCCCACAAAAGATCGTGACTACATTTAGATTTCATTCTGCAAAAAGGAACCAAGAGCATTGTAATGTTGCAAACATTATGAAACTTCTTTTGTCTTGGAGGAAAAACCCGATTATCCATTAATAGTTTCTATTTTACTTGCTAAAAACTGTAAATTAATGAAAAAAATTACCATCTAAATTTCATAGTTTTTCACGATTTCCGCAATTTTATTGCAAAAGATGAAGTTGCACAATCTTAGCATTATTGCAATGCTAGTGGTTCCTTTTTGCGAAATGCAATCCATGTGAACCTATGGAAAATGATCGATAAACAGGGTGTTCACAACGAACACCTTAATAATAGATTCTTTATCATACCTTCAAATGGGGTATCATCGATAAACGATCATTTATGCTACGCCATTGTAGTCACAGCGTAAACTAAAGGGGGTCTCATAAAGAAAGTAGCTATTAAGGAATGACCACGAATACAAACCCTAGATTTTTCTGAGGTACTCATTGATATTTCCTTACGATTCTATTTCTATGGGTCAGTTGCGGTAATCTCAAAATCGTGTTTTGATCCTTAATTATTGTAGATGAGCTAAAAATAATAAGATATGTCCAAACAGCAACTTTTTAAGTTCAATATTGACTGAAATATCTCGATCGAAAAAATCGGTTTATGATGTCATGTATCACAGTAGTGACACCCTTGGTTTCTTCCGCCTTGCTTTCATCTGTCAGACAGACACGCATTTACACTAATTACTCAACGTGGAAATCGGATGAAAGCAAGGTGGAAGAAACCAAGGGTGTCGTCACCACGGTGGATGAGGTCATAAACCGAAATTTTCAAAGCGCGATATCTGAGTTAAAATTGAGCGTAGAAAGGTGCTGTTTGGACAAATCTGATTATTTTTAGCTAATCTACAAGAATCGAGCATCAAAACACGATTCTGTGGCCAGCGCAACTGACCGATTGAAAGTTTACTCTCGTGTCTGTATCTCTTGCAGTGTTCGAAACTCACCTTTGAGGTTTAGGAGCCATGTGGCGCATCAAGCCCGATTTTTAGGCGCCATTGAAGATTTTTTAGGGGCCAAATTGACTTTTTGCCTATACATTACAGGGCATTTAGTGACAAGTTTGACGCAAGATGTTTTCGTAACAGAACTAGTAAGTAGCTGTAACTCGGGGAAGACAAAAGCACTAATGATGAAATCGTGAAGAATAGAAAGAGCTTTCACTTGTGGTGCTGAAAATGTCGAATAATCACCTAATATGAAAATTCAGATTTCTAGGGGGCAATTTTTAGGGGCACGTTGGCGCAGAGCCTTCATTTTTTAGGCGCCATGGCCGATTTTTTTGGCGCGTTGGCGCCTGTGAGTTTCGAACACTGGTCTCTTGCGTGCAACAAATTCGTCGCAACCGCGAATACAATACAAGGACAAGGGATGACATTTAAGGGATGACTCTGAAATTTGGAGACCTCGGAGAACGGCGGCGCGGGGAATCAAATTGAATAAGTGGCACGTCGAGACTTGTGACCGCGAGAAGAGCTTCAAGGCCCCCCCGCCCCGCCCCGCCCCGCCCCGCCGCGACGTCTTAAAAGCTGCGGTCAGCTAAATAACCCCTGGCCATCCCCCTAGCCCCCCTCCGGCCAGGAATTCATCAAGTGTCGACGCGATATCATAACGAGGCTTTGGCTTACACCGAGTTTACCCAGACCCTTTACCCCTCTCCCCCCACCCTCAGCGCGCGACGGACTGACTTTTAGTTGCCAAGTAGGGCCTTGTCTCCACGGGCCGTTTCACGGGATTTGTCCCAGAGAAAAATCCCACTTACGAAGTTGGGAAAAATATTGAGTTAATTAATATTTTTCCCAGTACAAAGTATGGTCCTTTTACCCTTGGGACCCACTAAGAGAAGAAGAAGAAGTGTAAACAAATTATGCGATATTTTGTTGAATACTCCATTGTTCATGTTTGTTTGGTTAAAATAATGTAACTAATTGTCAATTGAGTGCAATTTTTATTTTAATCCATGTTAAATACTCGACTTAAACCAAGTTATCTTCCCGCGCAAACTAGTCGCAGGACTGTATGAGCCCCGTCCCGTGGAGACGGTAACTGGGAAAAATCCCAGAAGTTTCATTCCTGCGATTCGAACTTGGGACAAATCCCACGAAAACGTCCCGTGGAGACAAGGCCCAAGGCGGGAGTATGCGGATGTGACCATCTACAAGGAGAGGGAGTGTGTGATTGGAAAACTCGACATTTTACGCCGTATTTCCACGGGACGTTTCATGAGATTTTTCCCAAGTTCGAATCGCAGGAATGAAACCTCTGGGCTTTTTTCCCGTCAAACAACACAAAAAAATTTCTTCTTCTTCTTTTTAAGTTGTTCCTGGGACTCCACAAGCACTCTTAGTCGGTATTGTGATTAGTATTGACTGACGCGATATTTTTCCCAACTTCGCAAGTGAGATTTTTCCCTGACACAAATCTCATGAAACGTCCCATAGAGACAAGGCCTAAATTTCCGTATCCATGGCGAGTGCATGGAAGGTGAAAGTGCCTTCATTTCCACGGATGCAACACGGCCGTGCGCGAAACACGAAAATTCGCATCGGGGCGTTTTAAACTATTATAACATACGCTTTGCTCATTGCGAGAGTTTTTTCAAAGAGTGTTTTACTAAATGGGTCTGTTGCAGGCACATCGATGGCTGCGGTGCAAAACTACGTATATCTCCTTCGCTGCGTCTCAAAATTTCTGCTGCTTTCTTATTTTCCTAAAGAGAAAAAAGTCAATTTTATAACTTAAAATTCATAGAGAATATTCTGTTAATAGAGAGAAAAAATCAAGGGACTTTTCGAGAAATCATGTTGGAAACCCCTCTAAAGAATTAATAAAGTATGATGGAAAGTGTGCAACATTGTAAAACCGTGACGCGTGGTTTCGGATTTTGGCCATCGACATGCATATCATCAACTGAATCACTCACATCCTAATCTTTGAGACTTGGGAATGAATCTTCTATCAAAATGTCCACATCCGATTTCTCCATTCAACTCGACAAAAATCGTCCACTGAAAATTTCACTCGATAAAGACTTGTTTCCTGCGCACGATCACATATTCCCATGGTTGAGATCCAAAGAATCTTAATGAGTCGCTCAAGAGGGCGAACATATAAACGCGTCGCTAGGCGAACGCACGGAACGTGAAAACGCCTTCAATTTCACGGATGCAGCACGGCCAACCGCGGAGCTCGAATAGTTGCATGAAAGCGCCTTAACCAACTTTGGATTGTGTTGGTATATCATTAGATGATACGAAGGACTGAGTCACTCTATTCCAACTTGCGTATAGAGTTTTGCCATCAATTATTCGGAAAAGAATTATTTTGACGATGACTTTTGGTCTAGGACCAGAAAGAATATGTTTTGCAGATCCTTTATTAACGATCTGTGCAATGCAATTCATTGAGATACAGGTTTAGTTCGAATAACAACTTTTCAGTACAACGCTCCTTTTTGCCGAATGCTAACCGATGAGCAACTTCCTGCGCAAAAATTCAAATGACTTCTAACAATGGCTTTTAATCAATACTTTTCTGCGTTTTCCCATTTATTTAACGTTTTTCATATATAATAAGATAATTTTTAATACGTAGTAATTGATTAAAAGAATCAAGCTACAAGCCGAAATAAACAAGTAATATTTCAAACTACATGTAGATGAGGAAATATATAAAACTGAAAATATCACTCTGAAATATTACTCGTTTATTTTGGCCTGTAACTCGATTATTTAATCAACAACTATGTTCTATATGTATAGCCTAGCCAGCCAAATTCGGCAATAATATGTATGATTCGTAATTATATACGTCCTCTCGATGAAAAAAAAGGATTCTCTCACTCTCATTCCCAGGAACTGGTTCCGAATTCCGGAACTTTTGAGATTTTCCTGAATTTTTCCCGGAACATTTGAAATTCCCCAAATTTTCCGGAACTTTTTCCGAACTTTTGAAAAAATCTAAAAGGAATCCCGGGACTTTTTTCGGTCATGGAGAGGGAGAAATTGGAACATGAAAGTTCCGAATCCCGGAAGGACGTGGAATTGGAGCACTGGTTGTATAACACTCTTTACCGACACATTTTTTAAAACGGACTGCTGTCGAATAACCTGATATTTGTCGAGCTATATCGGCAACGCTGCTCGGTGATGCTGCTTGGCGGGTTGCGTTTGTTTGCCGGACGGCGCTCTTACCCAACCGCCGCATTTCCTTGGCCTCCTCCACCCAGCCTGAATAACAATTCACTCGACTGGGATGGGTGTCGCTTGTTCAGCGTTGGTGCGCAACTTCTAATTGCCGTTGCAGGACATTCGAAATGTTGTCACTCTTGACCTGAGAGCTTCCGCTGCCTCTGGACTCACGTTCGCCACTATTGAATTCCGAAGCTCTGTTAGCGGCCATGACCATACGTAACTGTGTCCTGGCGCACAGTGGATCGAGTCAATCAGAGAAGTCGCACATGAAATTTTTTACTACACTGAAAAAAAATTCTCGGCGTTTTTACCAAGGTCCGTTGGTGCCTTTACCATCTCACTTTTAATATAAATTATTGGTAATTGTATCAAGAGCGACTGGTAAGCTTACCTTAAAACCGGTATTTTTACTGTTTTTTTTTTCAGGTAAGAGTACCGCTTTTATTAGTAAAACAATTCCCGGTAACTTTGCCATTTCATCTCGGTAATTCTACCACAGTCGATAAAAAACATTGGCGTTTTTACCGAGGTCCAGTAAAATTACCGAGAAAGTTCAATAATTTTACCGAGATTTCTTGGTAAAATTACCAATTCTATAAGTGGTAATTTTACCAAGAAAAAACTGGGATCAAATAGAACCCCGAATTGTTGGTAATTTTACCCTTTTCTTAGTAAATACACCGAGATTTTTTTTTCAGTGTAGAACTGCAAAATAACGTGTTCTTTACCCGCGGCATTTAAGATAACGTCACGCGGTGGCGAAGCTGAATGATCGATTATCGATATGTGCCCATTTTAAATTATGGTAAAGAATCGATTATTAAGGTGTTCGTTACGAACACCGTGTCTATCGATCCTTTTCCGTAGGTTTTAATGGCAGATCAATCTGTCGCAAAGCATGCCACGCCACACAGTTGATCGAGTCAATCGGAGAAGTCGGACATGAAATTGTCGAATAAAACTACAAATTTTAATGCTTATTCCGTCACATTTTAAATTTTAAGGGGTGCTTCTAGACGCAAATTCTACGAAGGGACCAATAGAGCCTCTTTTAAAACCTCAAAGTTTGGAGTTATACACTGAAATAAAAAGTTCGGTAAATATGGAACCACGATTTTGTTCGGTACACACGACCGAATTATTTGGTCTGCTCAGCCGAACTGTTCGGTCCACTGAACCGAACTGTAACATTTTATTACAGTTCGGTCGCACAAACCGAGCAATTCGGTTGCACAGACCGAATAATTCGAATGTGTGTACCGAACAAAATCGTGGTTCCATATTTACCGAACTTTTTTTTTCAGTGTAAGCTTTTAAAGTTTCCAAATTTTGTCCGACCTCTCTTATTGACTC
>NW_027311843.1:0-24905 GCF_918797505.1 Bemisia tabaci
AACCACCACCCCTCGGTTTTTCGATTTGCGCAACCAACGTTGCAAAATTTACCTCGAATTCGTAACAAAATACTTTCGTCTTTGTCGCAAGCCTGCTTATCCTCCTTCAATTTCGGCAAAATTCGAATTAATTTTCCTCGGATTTTTGCAAATGCAAGCTTTAGGTCGCTACATGTACCAACTACCCTCGGTTTTTTCGATTTGCGCAACCAACGTTGCGAAATTTACCTCGAATTGAGGACAAAATATGTTCGTCCCACCCGCCACTAAAAGTTTGTCCTCCTTCAATCTCTGCATTTTTCGGAACAATTTACACTAAATTTTTGCAAATGAAAGCTCTAAGTCTCTGAAAGTACGATCAACCCTCGCTATTTCGATTTACGCAACCGACGTTGCAAAATTTACCTCGAATGGGTAACAAAATACTTCCGTCTTTGCCGCCGGACCGTTTCTCCTCCTTCAATCTCGGCAATTTTCGGACCAATTTACACTGAATTTTTGCAAATGAAAGCTTAGTCCTGCATTAGATCAACCCGTTTCTGAAAGCTTACCGAATCACACCCCTCGCTATTCTCGATTTACGCAACCGACGTTGCAAAATTTTCGCTCGAATCGAGGACAAAAGACTTTCGTGTTTGCCGCCAGACCGTTTATTCTCCTTCAATCTCTGCAATTTTCAGATCAATTTACCCGAAATTTTTGCAGATGAAAGCTGTTAGTCTCTGAAAGTACGAACACCCCTCGCTATTTCGATTTACGCAACCGACGTTGCAAAATTTACCTTGAATTGGTAACAAAATACGTTCGTCCATGCCGCCAGACCTTTTATTCTCCTTCAATCTCGGCAATTTTCGGACGAATTTACACTGAATTTTTGCAAAAGAAAGCTGTTAGTCTCTGAAAGTACGAACACCCCTCGCTATTTCGATTTACGCAACCGACGTTGCAAAATTTACCTCGAATTGATAACAAAATACTTCCGCCTTGCCGCCAGACCGTTTCACCTCCTTCAATCTCGGCACTAATTGGACCGATTTACCCCATATTCTAACAAATGAAAGCTCAGTGTCTCTAAATGTACCCACACCCCTCGGTTTTTCGATTAGCGAAACGGACGTTGCAAAATTTACCTCGAAATGGTAACAAAATACTTTCGTCTATGCCGCCAGACCGTTTATACTCCTTTCAATCTCGGCAATTTTTGGACGATTTTACCTCGGATTTTTGTAAATGAGAGCTGCAGGTCTCTAAATGTACGAACACCCCTCGGTTTTTCGATTTGCAAATCCTACGTTGCAAAATTTACCTTGAATTGGTAACAAAATACTTTCGTCGTTGCCGCCAGACCGCGTATCCTCCTTCAATCTCGTTAACTATATGACCGATTTACCTCATATGCTACCAAATGAAAGCTCTGTGTCTTTAAATGTACCAGCACCCCTCGGTTTTTCGATTGACGCAACCGACGTTGCAAAATTTACCTCGAATGGGTAACAAAATACTTCCGTCTTTGCCGCCAGACCGTTTATTCTCCTTCAATCTCTGCATTTTTCGGAACAATTTACACTATATTTTTGCAAATGAAAGCTCTAAGTCTCTGAAAGTACGATCACCCCTCGCTATTTCGATTTACGCAACCGACGTTGCAAAATTTACCTCGAATGGGTAACAAAATACTTCCGTCTTTGCCGCCAGACCGTTTCTCCTCCTTCAATCTCGGCACCTATCGGACCGATTTACCTCATATTCTAGGTAATGATAGCTCAGTGTATCTAAATGTACCGACACCCCTCGGTTTTTCGATTAGCGAAACCGACGTTGCAAAATTTACCACGAATTAGTAACAAAATACTTTCGTCTATGCAGCCAGACCGTTTATGCTCCTTCAATCTCGGCAATTTTTGGACTAATTTACCTCGGATTTTTGCAAATGAAAGCTCTAGGTCTCTAAATTTACCAAAAGCCCTAGGTTTTTTGATTTGCGAAACCGACGTTGCAAAATTTACCTAGAATTGGGAACAAAATACTTTTGTCTTTGCCCTCAGACCGTTTAACCTCCTTCAATCTCGGAACTGTTGGACCGATTTACCTCGGATTTTCGCAAATGAAAACTCTAGGCCTCTAAAGGTACCTACACCCCTCGGTTTCTCGATTTGTGAAACCGACGTTGCAAAATATACCTCGAATTGGTAACAAAATACTTTCGTCTTTGCCGCCGTACTTTTTCCTCCTTTAATCTTGGCAATTTTTGGACTACAATTTACCTCGGATTTTTACAAATGAAAGCTCTAGGTCTTTAAATGTACCAACAACCCTCGGTTTTTCCATCTGCATGACCGACGTTGCAAAATTTACCTGGAATTGATGGGCACTTATTTCGATTTTGCCACTTGGCAATTTGTCCTCCGTCGATATCAACCACTATTCGACCGATTTACCTCGGATTTGCTTTAGACGAAAGCTCTTGGGATCTGGATGAGCCATAACTCTTACGTTATTCAATTTTCATGATCTTCGTTGAAGAATCTCCCTCGGATCGAAAACGACATATTTTCGCCTTTTTGATATTTTTCAAAAAGTGTATATATTCTAGTAGTCAATTACAAAAATTTTTACAAAAAAAATTCTCGGGACTGAGGACATAGGTCTTAAAAACAAACTGTGGCAAAAACTCTTACGATCAGCGACATGTTTTCTTATTTTTCCTTCAAACCACCTGTTTTAGAGGAGTAGGTATGTCTTCATATTGATCGTTTATTGAATCGGAGCATTTTTTTCACCCACTTAAAAAAAAAGTCTAATCGCAAAAATAATTTTGACCAAATATATGGAGTATTAAGAAAGCTGCGGCCAAAACTTTTGCGATTAGCGCCCTTTTTTCTCATTTTTCTAATACACCGTTGATTTCAGAAGAAAATATTCTAAAATATCTTTAAAGAAGTGTCAAAGGAGGGGTTGCGACTTGGGCCGAAATCGGCCTTTCCACGGAATTGAGAAATTTTTGGATATACGGCAGTTGACTGTGCATATTTGACAGAAATAATCGAGTTTTGCCGATACCTACTCACGTTTTTTGGCTGCGAAACAGGGGCCTAAACATGGCACCAACTCGGGTTGGTCATTTTCAAGCGAACATGCTTGGTTTCAGCTCGTTTGGCGAACATTCGATTTTGACCCTTAAAATTTAGTCCATGTAACCCCTGTCAATTTTTCTTGATCCTCGTCCAGAGAAAAAATTCCGAGATTTCAGTCGGATCCTAAGTAGATGAAAGTGCTGGATCGGTTGCGCACAATCCCGCGGCTCTGCGGGGCTTCCTGAGCCGAGAAACAGCGAAAAACTGGTCTGAAACGAGTGTTTCTTGCACGTTTTTCACCGTTTTTGCCAGGCGTTTTTCGGAGATAGAGCCAAGCAGCGGACTCGAGGAGCTTTTCCGACCGGAAAATCGCACTCAGCGGGTCATTTTCAAGCGAACATGCTTGGTTGCGGCTCGTTTGGCGAACTTTCGATTTTGACCCTTATTTGCTTTCGATTTTTAGGGAAAAATTATAAAAAAAATTTGTGGTGTGAAGAAAACTGCGGAAAAAATGTCTACGATGAGCGCCTTGCTTATCCTTTTTCTTCTAAACAATTGATTAAAGAGGAAAATGTCTGTAAATCTTCTTAAAGAGCGGAAAATTTGGTAGTGACCACTTACGGAAAAATCTAATTAAAAATATTCTTGTAACCAAAATTTCAGGACTTAAAAAGAGCCGCGACAAAATTGTTATCATCAACGAACTTTCTGATCATTCTTCTTTGAAACCGTTAATTTTAGGGGAGAATGTCAAGTGATTTTTTTATTGATCTGGAAATTTTGTTGTAGTTACTTACAAAAAAAAGGTAGTATGTAAGGTTGTCTATAAAAAAGCGGGCCCGACGCAAAATCAAAGGCCGTGGCGCGGCAGCGTTAGATATTGCATGGATATGCAATGTATGGATTGCTGGACATGGAGTGATATTTTCGGATATTTTCATACCCACATCGAAGGATAGAGCTCCATGAAAAACTTTAAAGATCTCACAAAGAAGAAAGACCCTAACTCGTGGACCGGGATCCGCCGATCAGAATCGAATCGCTTCCGACCGCAGCGCTCTTTGGACCCTTAGTAAAGGTCAAATTAATTGAGGAAGGACAATCTCTTAGCGGTCGGAGAGACGAGCATATTTCGTTAACAATTCGAGGTAAATTTTGCAACGTCAACTTCAAAATTGAACTTTTCCAACTTTTTAGCTTTCAACTTTTTCACTGTTTCTGCCAGGCGTTTTCCGCGGTTAGCGCCAAGCAGCAGACTCGAGGTACTTTTCCGACCGGAAAATCGCACTCAGCGGGTCATTTGCAAGTGAACATGCTTGGTTTCAGCTTGGCGAACATCCGATTTTGAGTATTTTTGACCCTTAAAATTTTGTCCATGTAATCCCTGCCGATTTTTCTCGATTCTGGTCAAGAGAAAAAATTTCGAGATTTCAGTCGGATCCTATGTAGATGAAAGCGCTGGATCGATTGAGCACAATCTCGCGGTTGGGCGGGGCTTCCTGAGCCGAGGAACAGCGAGAAACTGGTCTGAAACGAGTGTTTCTGGCCCGTTTTTCACCGTTTTTGCCAGGCGTTCTTCGCAAATAAAGCCAAGCAGCGGACTCGAGGAGCTTTTCCGACCGAAAAATCGCACTCAGCGGGTCATTTGCAAGCGAACATGCTTGGTTGCGGCTCGTTTGGCGAACTTTCGATTTTGACCCTTATTTGCTTTCGAGTTTTAGGGAAAAATTATAAAAAAAATTTGTGGTATGAAGAAAACTGCGAAAAAAATTTCTGCGATGAGCACCTTGCTTATCTTTTTTCGTCTAAACCATTGATTAAAGAGGAAAATGTCTGTAAATCTCCTTAAAGAGCAAAAATTTGGTAGTGACCACTTATGGAAAAATCTAATTAAAAATATTCTTGTAACCAAAATTGCAGGACTTAAAAAGAGCCGCGACAAAATTGTTATCATCAACGAACTTTCTGATCATTCTTCTTTGAAACCAATAATTTTAGAGGAGGATGTCAAGTGATAGTTTTATAGATCTGAAAATTTTGTAGTAGTTACTAACAAAAAAAAAGGAAGTAAGGTTGTCTATAAAAAAGCGAGCCCTGACGCAAAATCAAAGGCCGTGGCGCGGCAGCGTTAGATATTGCATGGATATTTGGACAAGCAGGGATATTTTCGGATATTTTCATACCCACATTGAAGGATAGTGCCCCATGAAAAACTTTAAAGATCTCACAAAGAAGAAAGACCCTAACTCGTGGACCGGGATCCGCCGATCAGAATCGAATCGCTTCTGACCGCAGCGCTCTTTGGACCCTTAGTAAAGGTCAAATTAATTGAGGAAGGACAATCTCTTAGCGGTCGGAGAGACGAGCATATTTCGTTAACAATTCGAGGTAAATTTTGCAACGTCGGTTTCGCAAATCAAAAAACCGAGGGGTGTTGGTGCATTTAGATAGAGACCTAGTGCTTTCATTTGCAAAAATCCGAGGTAAATCGGTCCAATAGTTGCCGAGATTGAAGGAGGATAAACGGTCTGGCGGCAACGACGAAAGTATTTTGTTACCAATTCAAGGTAAATTTTGCAACGTAGGATTCGCAAATCGAAAAACCGAGGGGTGTTCGTACATTTAGAGACCTGCTGCTCTCATTTGCAAAAATTCGAGGTAAATCGGTCCAATAGTTGCCGAGATTGAAGCAGGATAAACGGTCTGGCGGCAAAGACGAGAGTATTTTGTTACTAATTCGAGGTAAATTTTGCAACGTCGGTTTCGCAAATCAAAAAACCGAGGGGTGTTGGTGCATTTAGATAGAGACCTACAGCTTTCATTTGCGAGAATCCGAGGTAAATCGGTCCAATAGTTGCCGAGATTGAAGGAGGATAAACGGTCTGGCGGCAAAGACGAAAGTATTTTGTTACCAATTCGAGGTAAATTTTGCAACGTCGGTTGCGCAAATTGAAAAAACTTAGGGGTGTTGCTACATTTAGAGACTAAGAGCTTAATGTTAAAAAGCCTACGCTAAAACTGTGCACTCGGAGTCTTCCGACGCGCCTCATTTACATGTTTGTGAGTTTTTCGATTTTCAAAAATGTTAAGCTCTTAGCCCCCCCCCCCCCCTCCAATTAGGCATACTGGAGTTCAAACTTTTCAGTAACCATTTTAGCCACGTTAAAGCCGTTGTTTGGCTGAATTTTTTGACATGTCACACTTATGTAGTAGGGTTAGCTGTGATTTCTCAAAATTTTGGGGCATCAAACCGCTCGGGGGCAGTCAATTTTGAAAATCATTTGTAACCACCTTACCCGTGCAACTACGTCCGGTACTTTGAGTCCTTGGACACGCCTCACTTACACGTTTTTGAATTTTTCGATTTTCACAAATATTGAGCCCTTAGCCCGCCCCCCCCCCCCCTCCCATTAGGGACACTGGAGTTCAAAATTTTCAGTATGCACTTTGGCCACGTTAAAGCCGTCGTTGGGAGGAATTTTTAGACATGTCACACTTATATAGTAGGTTTAGCTATGCCTTTTCAAAATTTTTAGCTTTTAAGCCACTTGGGGTTAATTAATTTCAAAAATTATGTGTAACCTCGTAAACCACTGGAAATCGCTCGGAACTATGAGTTTTGTTTACATACCTCACATTAGCACTTCATTGTATTTCCAATTTCCAAAATTTTTAGATCTTACGGACCCCCCCCCCCCCCCTTTGTTCACTTTGGGCTGATAAAGACCCGATGTAAGCATTTGAAAGAACATGAGGGAATTGAATCACGTTACAAAAAATAAAAAAATAAATAAGTAAAATTAGATACAAAAAAAAAAAAAATAAAAAAAAAAATAAATAAGTAAAAAAAATAAATAAGTAAAAAAATAGATAAGTAAAAAAATAGATAAGTAAAAAAAATAATTAAAATAGATAAATAAAAAAATAAATACCTACCTAAGTAAAAAAGAAAAAATTAAAAAAAAAATAAAAAATAAAATCGCCCACCACTAGAAAATATCGTACTTTAGTATGCAGGCAATTCTGGGACAACTCTGGAACACTTTAAAATTAATATAGAGGGCACTGCAGTACAATCGGCCCCTGGGTGCAAGTTCTCCTACTCTGGGAAGCTAAATGGTGCAACTATTCCCCCATGGTGCAACGACTCCGTCATGGTGCAACGACGCTTACTCCATATGCGCTCAAGTTGCAATAACTCTTGCTTGAGGAAACTATATATATATATATATATATATATATATATTCTTATGGAGTAGGAGTTGTTGCACCATGCAAGATTTCCGGAGTTGTTGCACCATCGTCGAAACCCGTATATATAACGAGGGAGGGAGTGAAAACATTGTTGCCCGTTTATTATAAAGACCCAATTTCGATGATTGATCAATATATTCCTTAAAAATTATACATTTGCAACTTAAAAATCCGCATACGTACTAGGAGTTATTGCACCATGGTGGAAGCATTACGTAGTAGGAGTTATTGCACCAGGTGCAAGTACTCCACTGCCGGGATTTATATAATCAACATACTTCAGGTTTTGATGATATCGACCGTTCATTTTAAAGAAGAATGTTTAATGATATTTTTTGAATGGTGGTTATTTATTTTTAAGCAAATTACAAAAAAAAAAAATCTAAAATTAAAAATGCGTGTGAACAAAAATATGGTTTTCAATAACGATATCTTCTATCTGTAAAATTAAATCTTTAAGATTTTTTTGTCCTCCTTCGATCTCGGAAATGACAAACTTGCAGATTTTCCAGCACCCGTTACTTATTCGAATCGCATGCCCGACGTTGCAAAATTTACCTTAAACTGATAATAACTTGGTTTTGTCTTTGCCGCCAGACGATTTATCCTCCTTCAATCTCGGCAATTTTCGGACCAATTTACACCGTATTTTTGCAAATGAAAACTCTTAGTCTCTAAATGAACCACCACCCCTCGGTTTTTCGATTTGCGCAACCGACGTTGCAAAATTTACCTCGAATTCGTAACAAAATACTTTCGTCTTTGTCGCAAGCCCGCTTATCCTCCTTCAATTTTGGCAATTTTCGAATTAATTTACCTTGGATTTTTGTAAATGCAAGCTTTAGGTCGCTACATGTACCAACTACCCTCGGTTTTTCGATTTGCGCAACCGACGTTGCGAAATTTACCTCGAATTGAGGACAAAATATGTTCGTCCCACCCGCCACTAAAAGTTTTTCCTCCTTCCATCTCGGTAATTTTCTGACCAATTTACCACGGAATTTTTGCAAATGCAAGCTCTTAGTCTCTGAAAGTACGAACACCCCTCGCTATTTCGATCTATGCAACCGACGTTGCAATATTTACCTCGAATTGGTAACAAAATACTTTCGTCCATGCCGCCAGACCGTTTATTTTCCTTCAATCTCGGCAATTTTCGGACCAATTTACACTGAATTTTTGCAAATGAAAGCTGTTAGTCTCTGAAAGTACGAACACCCCTCGCTTTTTCGATTTACGCAACCGACGTTGCAAAATTTTCCTCAAATCGAGGACAAAAGACTTTCGTGTTTGCCACCAGACCGTTTATTCTCCTTCATTCTCTGTAATTTTCGGAACAATTTACAAAGAATTTTTGTAAATGAAAGCTGTTAGTCTCTGAAAGTACGAACGACCCTCGCTATTTCGATTTACGCAACCGACGTTGCAATATTTACCTCGAATTGATAACAAAATACTTTCGTCCATGCCGCCAGACCGTTTATTCTCCTTCAATCTCGGCAATTTTCGGACCAATTTACACTGAATTTTTGCAAAAGAAAGCTGTTAGTCTCTGAAAGTACGAACACCCCTCGCTTTTTCGATTCACGCAACCGACGTTGCAAAATTTTGCTCGAATCGAGGACAAAAGACTTTCGTGTGTTTGCCACCAGACCGTTTATTCTCCTTCAGTCTCTGCAATTTTCAGACCAATTTACCCGAAATTTTTGCAGATGAAAGCTGTTAGTCTCTGAAAGTACGAACACCCCTCGCTATTTCGATTTACGCAACCGACGTTGCAATATTAACCTCGAATTGATAACAAAATACTTCCGCCTTGCCGCCAGACCGTTTCACCTCCTTCAATCTCGGCACTAATCGGACCGATTTACCCCATATTCTAGCAAATGAAAGCTCAGTGTCTCTAAATGAACCCACACCCCTCGGTTTTTCGATTAGCGAAACGGACGTTGCAAAATTTACTTCGAAATGGTAACAAAATACTTTCGTCTATGCCGCCAGACCGTTTTTTCTCCTTCAATCTCGGCATTTTTCGGACCAATTTACACTAAATTTTTGCAAATGAAAGCTCTAAGTCTCTGAAAGTACGATCACCCCTCGCTTTTTCGATTTACGCAACCGACGTTGCAAAATTTACCTCGAATGGGTAACAAAATACTTCCGTCTTTGCCGCCAGACCGTTTCTCCTCCTTCAATCTCGGCACCTATTGGACCGATTTACCTCATATTCTAGCTAATGATAGCTCAGTGTATCTAAATGCACCGACACCCCTCGGTTTTTCGATTAGCGAAACCGACGTTGCAAAATTTACCTAGAATTAGTAACAAAATACTTTCGTCTATGCAGCCAGACCGTTTATGCTCCTTCAATCTCGGCAATTTTTGGACTAATTTACCTCAGATTTTTGCAAATGAAAGCTCTAGGTCTCTAAATTTACCAAAAGCCCTAGGTTTTTCGATTTGCGAAACCGACGTTGCAAAATTAATCTGGAATTTGGAACAAAATACTTTTGTCTTTGCCCTCAGACCGTTTAACCTCCTTCAATCTGGGAACTGTTGGACCGATTTACCTCGCATTTTCGCAAATGAAAACTCTAGGCCTCTAAAGGTACCTACACCCCTCGGTTTCTCGATTTGTGAAACCGACGTTGCAAAATATACCTCGAATTGGTAACAAAATACTTTCGTCTTTGCCGCCAGACTTTTTCCTCCTTTAATCTTGGCAATTTTTGGACTACAATTCACCTCGGATTTTTACAAATGAAAGCTCTAGGTCTTTAAATGTACCAACAACCCTCGGTTTTTCCATTTGCGAAACCGATGTTGCAAAATTTACGTCGAATTGAGAACCATAAATTTTTTATTTTGCTACTTTGCAATTCGTCCTCCTTCGATATCAACAACTATTAGACCTATTTACCTCGGATTTGCTTTTGACGAAAGCTCTTAGGATCAGCTGCCTGATTTTTGAAATTTTTTGCTTGTCGGGACTACATAGATGACATAGGTTAAATGGTGGGGCATAATTGGTTGGCTACGTCTTATCGCTGCTTTGTCGTGCCTATGTCGGGTTGAACTCACGACAAGCTAACGGCACCTCTTAAGTTTCCGACATGTCGTCCATTCCACCTGACAAAGGCACGACAAAGCAGCGATAAGACATAGCCGACCAATCTCGCTCCTTCTTTTAACCTGTGTCATCTATGTCGTCCCGACAAACCAAAAAATTCAACAATCAGGCTGCCGGATGAGCCATAACGTTTAAGTTATTCAATTTTCATGACCATCGTTGCAAAATTTATCTTGGATCGAAATCGACATATTTTCGCCTTTGCCGCTAGACAGTTTGTCCTGTCCTTCTACACGGAGAAAAAAACTTCGTGCGTGGGATACGAAGTTTAGGTCATGTGGATCTCTGAAGTTTTCAGATTGAGCATCTGAACACTTTAGATCTAGCTGTCGAGGTTCGGATCACACATCTGAAACTTCAGTTCTTACATCTAAAGTACTCCGGTTTTCACATCCGAAAAACTTTGGTTCTCACATCTGAAGTACTTAAGATGTAAGAACTGAAGTTTCAGATGTGTGATCCGAACCTCGACAGCCAGATCTAAAGTGTTTAGATGCTCAATCTGAATACTTCAGAGAACCATATGACCTACAAACTTCGGGTCCCACGCACAAAGTTTTTTTCTCCGTGTATGATATCGAAAACTACTGGACCGATTCACCTCAAAATTGTTTTAAATAAAAACTCTTAGCCGCTAAATGTGCCACTACTCCTCGGTTTTTCGATCTGCGTGACCGACGTTGCAAAATTTACTTCGAATTGTTAACGAAATATGTTCGTTTCTCCGACCGCTAAGAGTTTGTCCTCCTTCAATCTTGGCAACTATTGGACCAATTTACCTCAAGTTTTTACTACTGAAAGCTCTTGGTCTTTAAATGTACCAACACCCCTCGGTTTTTCGATCTGCATGACCGACGTTGCAAAATTTACCTCGAATTGATGGGCACTCATTTCGATTTTGCCACTTGGCAATTTGTCCTCCTTCGATATCAACCACTATTCGACCGATTTACCTCGGATTTGCTTTAGACGAAAGCTCTTGGGATCTGGATGAGCCATAACTCTTAAGTTATTCAATTTTCATGATCTTCGTTGCAAAATCACCCTCGGATCGAAAACGACATATTTTCGCCTTTTTGATATTTTTCAAAAAGTGTATATATTCTAGTAGTCAATTACAAAAATTTCTTAATAAAAAAAATTCTCGGGACTGAGGACACGGGTCTTAAAAACAAACTGTGGCAAAAACTCTTACGATCAGCGACATGTTTTCTTATTTTTCCTTCAAACCACCTGTTTTAGAGGAGTAGGTATGTCTTCATATTGATCGTTTATTGAATCGAGCATTTTTTTCACCCACTTAAAAAAAAGTCTAATCGCAAAAATAATTTTGACCAAATATATGGAGTATTAAGAAAGCTGCGGCCAAAACTTTTGCGATTAGCGCCCTTTTTTCTCATTTTTCTAATACACCGTTGATTTCAGAAGAAAATATTCTAAAATATCTTTAAAGAAGTGTCAAAGGAGGGGTTGCGACTTGGGCCGAAATCGGCCACTCCACGGAATTGAGAAATTTTGGATATACGGCAGTTGACGGTGCATATTTGACAGAAATAATCGAGTTTTGCCGATACCTACTCACGTTTTTTGGCTGCAAAACAGGGGCCTAAACATGGCACCGAGGGCGAAAATAGCTGAAATTTCGCGTTTTTCGCGGTACTACCTCAGATTTCGACCTGGGCCCAAAGGAGACGAATGATGAGCTTCGAATATGATGTCAAGGACACCTAGACACGTAACATACTTGAATATGATCAACCGTCGCTCCTGGGCCCAACTTCAAAATCGAACTTTTCCAACTTATTAGCTTCCAACTTTTTCACCGTTTCTGCCAGGCGTATTTCGCGGATAGCGCCAAGCAGCGGACTCGAGGAGCTTTTCCGACCGGTAAATCGCACTCAGCGGGTCATTTGCAAGCGAACATGCTTGTTTTCAGCTTGGCGAACATTCGATTTTGACCCTTAAAATTTAGTCCATGTAACCCCTGTCAATTTTTCTTGATTCTCGTCCAGAGAAAAAATTCCGAGATTTCAGTCGGATCCTAAGTAGATGAAAGTGCTGGATCGGTTGCGCACAATCCCGCGGCTCTGCGGGGCTTCCTGAGCCGAGAAACAGCGAAAAACTGGTCTGAAACGAGTGTTTCTTGCACGTTTTTCACCGTTTTTGCCAGGCGTTTTTCGCGGATAGCGCCAAGCAGCGGACTCGAGGAGCTTTTCCGACCGGTAAATCGCACTCAGCGGGTCATTTGCAAGCGAACATGCTTGTTTTCAGCTTGGCGAACATTCGATTTTGACCCTTAAAATTTAGTCCATATAACCCCTGTCAATTTTTCTTGATTCTCGTCCAGAGAAAAAATTCCGAGATTTCAGTCGGATCCTATGTAGATGAAAGTGCTGGATCGGTTGCGCACAATCCCGCGGCTCTGCGGGCTTCCTGAGCCGAGAAACAGCGAAAAACTGGTCTGAAACGAGTGTTTCTTGCACGTTTTTCACCGTTTTTGCCAGGCGTTTTTCGCGGATAGCGCCAAGCAGCGGACTCGAGGAGCTTTTCCGACCGGTAAATCGCACTCAGCGGGTCATTTGCAAGCGAACATGCTTGGTTTCAGCTCGTTTGGCGAACTTTCGATTTTGACCCTTAAAATTTAGTCCATGTAACCCCTGTCAATTTTTCTTGATTCTCGTCCAGAGAAAAAATTCCGAGATTTCAGTCGGATCCTATGTAGATGAAAGTGCTGGATCGGTTGCGCACAATCCCGCGGCTCTGCGGGGCTTCCTGAGCCGAGAAACAGCGAAAAACTGGTCTGAAACGAGTGTTTCTTGCACGTTTTTCACCGTTTTTGCCAGGCGTTTTTCGCGGATAGCGCCAAGCAGCGGACTCGAGGAGCTTTTCCGACCGGTAAATCGCACTCAGCGGGTCATTTGCAAGCGAACATGCTTGTTTTCAGCTCGTTGGCGAACATTCGATTTTGACCCTTAAAATTTAGTCCATGTAACCCCTGTCAATTTTTCTTGATTCTCGTCCAGAGAAAAAATTCCGAGATTTCAGTCGGATCCTATGTAGATGAAAGTGCTGGATCGGTTGCGCACAATCCCGCGGCTCTGCGGGGCTTCCTGAGCCGAGAAACAGCGAAAAACTGGTCTGAAACGAGTGTTTCTTGCACGTTTTTCACCGTTTTTGCCAGGCGTTTTTCGCGGATAGCGCCAAGCAGCGGACTCGAGGAGCTTTTCCGACCGGTAAATCGCACTCAGCGGGTCATTTGCAAGCGAACATGCTTGGTTTCAGCTCGTTTGGCGAACTTTCGATTTTGACCCTTAAAAGCTATCGATTTTTAGGGAAAAATTATAAAAAAAATTTGTGGTGTGAAGAAAACTGCGGAAAAAATTTCTACGATGAGCGCCTTGCTTATCCTTTTTCTTCTAAACCATTGATTAAAGAGGAAAATGTCTGTAAATCTCCTTAAAGAGCGGAAAATTTGGTAGTGACCACTTACGGAAAAATCTAATTAAAAATATTCTTGTAACCAAAATTGCAGGACTTAAAAAGAGCGGCGACAAAATTGTTATCATCAACGAACTTTCTGATCATTCTTCTTTGAAACCGTTAATTTTAGGGGAGAATGTCAAGTGATTTTTTTATTGATCTGGAAATTTTGTTGTAGTTACTTACAAAAAAAAAGGAAGTATGTAAGGTTGTCTATAAAAAAGCGGGCCCGACGCAAAATCAAAGGCCGTGGCGCGGCAGCGTTAGATATTGCATGGATATTTGGACATGCAGGGATATTTTCGGATATTTTCATACCCACATCGAAGGATAGAGCTCCATGAAAAACTTTAAAGATCTCACAAAGAAGAAAGACCCTACCTCGTGGACCGGGATCCGCCGATCAGAATCGAATCGCTTCCGACCGCAGCGCTCTTTGGACCCTTAGTAAAGGTCAAATTAATTGAAGGAGGACAATCTCTTAGCGATCGGAGAGACGAACATATTTCGTTAACAATTCGAGGTAAATTTTGCAACGTCGCTTCGCAAATCGAAAAACTGAGGGGTGTTGGTACATTTAGAGACCTAGAGCTTTCATTTGCAAAAATCCGAGGTAAATCGGTCCAATAGTTGCCGAGATTGAAGCAGGATAAACGGTCTGGCGGCAAAGACGAAAGTATTTTGTTACTAATTCGAGGTAAATTTTGCAACGTCGGTTTCGCAAATCAAAAAACCGAGGGGTGTTGGTGCATTTAGAGACCTACAGCTTTCATTTGCGAGAATCCGAGGTAAATCGGTCCAATAGTTGCCGAGATTGAAGGAGGATAAACGGTCTGGCGGCAAAGACGAAAGTATTTTGTTACCAATTCGAGGTAAATTTTGCAACGTCGGTTGCGCAAATTGAAAAAACCGAGGGGTGTTGCTACATTTAGAGACTAAGAGCTTAATGTTAAAAAGCCTACGCTAAAACTGTGCACTCGGAGTCTTCCGACGCGCCTCATTTACATGTTTGTGAGTTTTTCGATTTTCAAAAATGTTAAGCTCTTAGGCCCCCCCCCCCTCCAATTAGGCATACTGGAGTTCAAAATTTTCAGTAACCATTTTAGCCACGTTAAAGCCGTTGTTTGGCTGAATTTTTTGACATGTCACACTTATGTAGTAGGGTTAGCTGTGATTTTTCAAAATTTTGGGGCATCAAACCGCTCGGGGGCAGTCAATTTTGAAAATCATTTGTAACCATCTTACCTGTGCAACTACGTCCGGTACTTTGAGTCCGTGGACACGCCTCACTTACACGTTTTTGAATTTTTCGATTTTCAAAAATATTGAGCCCTTAGCCCACCCCCCCTCCCATTAGGGACACTGGAGTTCAAAATTTTCAGTATGTACTTTGGCCACGTTAAAGCCGTCGTTGGGAGGAATTTTTAGACATGTCACACTTATATAGTAGGTTTAGCTATGCCTTTTCAAAATTTTTAGCTTTTAAGCCCCTTGGGGTTAATTAATTTCAAAAATTATGTGTAACCTCGTAAACCACTGGAAATCGCTCGGAACTATGAGTTTTGTTTACATACCTCACATTAGCACTTCATTGTATTTCCAATTTCCAAAATTTTTAGATCTTACGGACCCCCCCCCCCCCCCCCCCCCCTCGGTTCACTTTGGGCCGATAAAGGGCCGATGTAAGCATTTGAAAGAACATGAGGGAATTGAATCACGTTACAAAAAATAAAAAAATAAATAAGTAAAAATAGATACATAAAAAAAAAATAAATAAGTAAAAAAAATAATAAGTAAAAAAATAATAAGTAAAAAAAATAGAATAAAAATAGATAAATAAAAAAATAAATACCTACCTAAGTAAAAAAGAAAAAATAAAATAAATAAAAAATAAAATTGCCCACCACTAGAAAATATCGTACTTTAGTCTGCAGGCAATTCTGGGACACTCTGGAACACTTTAAAATTAATATAGAGGGCACTGTAGTACAATCGGCCCCTGGGTGCAAGTTCTCCTACTCTGGGAAGCTAAATGGTGCAACTATTCCCCAATGGTGCAACGACTCCGTCATGGTGCAACGACGCTTACTCCATATGCGCTCAAGTTGCAATAACTCTTACTTGAGGAAACTATATATATATATATATATGCCTTTTTTCGAAATAAGCTTGTAATCATGAAAAAGGAATGTGAGCGCTCAAAGTGCTCGCCAGAGGGGCTGTGGGCCTCGGCAAAGCTGCAGTTGGTGGATCTTTGTGGTTTTGGGTCTTTGAGTCGACGCGGCGGCGCGGCGGTTCGCGCTGAATTTTGACGCAAAAGATAGGGCTTACGGAATTATATATTAAAGAAGAAGATTAAGAAGATGTGATGATGATGATGATTCCATTCATCTCTCTCTCTCTCTGCTT
The DNA here is from genome assembly GCF_918797505.1 of Bemisia tabaci. Classification (NCBI taxonomy): domain Eukaryota; kingdom Metazoa; phylum Arthropoda; class Insecta; order Hemiptera; family Aleyrodidae; genus Bemisia; species Bemisia tabaci. The sequence goes on from NW_027311843.1 coordinate 16,348, forward strand.
CAAGTGCTTTGACGAAATCCATCTCTTGTGTGTTTTCAGGTATCACTGGCCACGTGCGCATAGATGATAATGGGGACCGAGACGCGGACTACTCCGTGCTCGATCTGGATCCAATTACGGGGCAATTTGAGGTGGTGGCGCACCACTATGGCGAGACGAAAAAATACAACCCCGTTCCTGGCAAGCGCATCCACTGGCCTGGAGGTAAAGACGGCCCCCCAGCGGATGTCCCTCCTTGTGGTTTTATGGGCAACGACCCCGATTGTAACTCTGGAGGTGAGATCTAGAACCTTAACATAATGGTGATGAATGAAAACTAGGCACACTTTGACTCTTGTCAGTTTGTGACGTAATCTTGGGGCAAAATTAAAAAATGGATTACGAATTCCTGTTAATGATAATGTACTTAATCCTTGCCGATCAACACCCCTAGATTCCCCCTCTATGATAATGTACTAAATCCTTGCCGATCAACACCCCTAGATTCCCCCACTCCTCCTTCCTTGTTTCTTTCGGCCAACAATTTCCTGGTATGTTTATTTTTCTCATAGGGTAAAGTCAACTAGAATGATTTCATAATGTAAACTGAGCGATTCTACTATATGATATCAGTATATTATCATTGTGATATCAGCATGGTATCAGGATAAAATCAGGTAATCAGCTTGATATCAGTATGATATTAATGAATGAGCATGATAATAGTTTAGCAGTGAATTAGCGTGAAATCAGTTTGATATTAGCAAATCAGCATGATATCACCATCATACCAGTACGGTTAAATGCTAATATCTTTATGATATATGCTGGTAGGTACTATACTAATGTCATGCCGGTTATCCCAACTAATATGTTACCATACTGATATCATGGTGGGCCAGCATATTACAATGCTGATTTAATAGGCTAATCTACTTAACCAGGGTTGCTATTTAGTAGCAAAAAAAAAAAAAAAAAAAAAAAAAAAAGATTTCTACGCTTTATTACAAAAGATAGACAAACTTTTTAATGCCGCCAAGGGAAACAGCCAACTTTAAGTTTAACGATCTTCCAAAACATGGTACGGTCGATCTCATCCAGTAGCCATTAGGGTCATTCATGTTGAATAAAGTAGATTATTCAAGTGAAACAATGAACGAATCAGCTCGTCCGAGGATTTACCAGGTGTTTCAGGACACCCGTCCACTATCTTCTTCTCGAAAACGGCCGAAAATTGAGCTTCGAGACGAAATTGTCTAATGAAAATCAACCCCAAAGAATTCGATGAAATTATTTTCAGCCCTCCAAAACCCCATTTTTGGGGTTTTTTAGAGAAGTGCCCCCCGTTTCCCGTGTATTTCAAATAGGAGGGATGTTTCTTGACTTTGCAATTAAATTCTATGGCCAAAGATAAGAACTTTTTGTACTGTGCACTTCTTTCCTAAACCCCCACTTTTTGGAGTTACGCGGCATTTCGCGGCTCTTTTGAGACAAACAATTAAAGACTGTAGGCGTTAAAATTATACAATTTTCAAAATCTAAAAGTCTCTTCAGGGAAGAGGTCAATACCTTTTAATTGATGTGTCATATGACCCCTGCTGATCCAAAATTAGGGGGACCACGACCCCCCGAAAATTTTGGGGCCTTGGAGAGCCTTAAGTCGGAAATTTCAAATATCAAGGGCATGTTTTCACTTCAGATTTGGATTCAACGCGAAAATAAGCGGAAAACACGTGTTGCCGCATGGTCCATTTGCCCTAAATTGGTTTTCCACCAAAAATACAGGGCCCATATTGGGGAAATGGAGTTCTAAAGTAATTTGGGACATCAGGCCGTGCAGCCAGGTGGGTCGTGTCCCCTCTAATTTTGGATCAGCAGGGATCATATGACACATCAATTAAAAGGTATTGACCTCTTTCCTGAAGAGACTTTTAGATTTTGAAAATTGTATAATTTTAACGCCTACAGTCTTTAATTGTTCGTCTCAAAAGAGCCGCGAAATGCCGCATAACTCCAAAAAGTGGGGGTTTAGGAAAGAAGGGCACAATACAAAAAGTTCTTATCTTTGGCCGTAGAATTTAATTGCAAAGTCAAAAAATATCCCTCCTATTTGAAATACGCGGGAAACGGGGGGCACTTCTCTAAAAAACCCCAAAAATGGGGTTTTGGAGGGCTGAATATAATTTCATCGAATTCTTTGGGGTTGATTTTCATTAGACAATTTCGTCTCGAAGCTCAATTTTTGGCCGTTTCCGAGAAGAAGATAGTGGACGGGTGTCCTGAAACACCCAGTATCTACGAGCACCAGTTGAGATGAGGAAAAGGGCCTTTTATTTGCGATGGGTTTTACTGATCTTTATAAATGATTTGTTCCAGAAATGCTTTCAATTGTAATTTATGGAGTCGTTGCATTTTTCTCCTTAGTCCTGACCGTTCTGGTGTTAGCATGCTACGCGAGCAGGTAAATAGACTCCTCTTACTGTTACTTGTCGTGGTACGTCTTCATCGCGATGGGAACTGTGCAATTCCTATAACATTGGCTAATATATTGGCATGGGCGGAACTAGGAATTTAATGTGGGGGGAGGGGGCGCAGGGGATGTAGAACTTTGGCTAAGGGAGATCCGGGGGGACTCTTCCTCTTCGAATTAAAACTCTTAAAAAGTCATCTAGTCGGACCTCTGATTGCCGCGAAACTGTATCAGGATTTGCCACTATTTGCCTCATTTTTGGTAAGTAGCCAAACCCTACTAAAATGGCGGGCGAAAAAAGAAACAGAAGTACTTTAGCGATACGGTCGGGAGCAGAAATGTCAAAGACAAGCTTATTTACAATTTTTTAACAATGATCGAGAGATGAATCTTCAGATATTCATATTAAAACTTCAAACGTGAAGTACTTTCGTCCTAAGTGTAAGAGAATATTTGAATCATTTTATAACTAATTAAAAAAAAAAAAAAACGAAAATAAAACACCCACTAATGGCACTTGGCCATTGTGTCTGGGGGAGCCTCTTTGTTTGATTTTATTTTGTTTCATTATTCCCCCTTTTTTGTCTCTTTTTCCGTTCTTTTTATTATTTTTTACCCACTTCCCCCTCACTTATTACTCATGGAAAAGATGAAACTGCTGATTTTGTAGTCAGAACATAACAAGTGTCCGACAAGTTTCAAAGTAGACTTCACTAAAAAAAAAAAAAAAAAAAAAAAAAAAAAAAAAAAAAAAAAAAAAACCACCGTCATGGTTAAATTAGATTTCCACTACTACAAAACGGACGCTAGAAACAAGTCGGACACGAGATTTAACAATTGAATTGTTAAATCAGCAATTCAACTTTTTCCTTACTTCCCTACTGTTCATTTTCTAGAAATTGTTTATTAAATATATGCGCTTTCAAATGGTGGGCTATTTTTGCGAAAGGCGCCGCATCAATAATCAGTTATTTCACTTTCTTCGTCAACTTATGACACTCTTTTATTGCAGAGTTGAGGGTATTCTTATATATTAAGTCTAGTTTACATTTTTCTCGTTTTAGTAACAATTTAAATTTTCCCCTTGTGGGGTTCTTTGGAGTTTCAACTATTAGGCAATTTAAATTATTGGAAAAGTATATTAAAGTTTCCAGTTTCCATGTATTCTCCACTTTTAGAATATTTAATTCTTTCAATAAAAGGGCAGTTGAGTAAAGTCTAGGTTTCCTCAACAGGTTTTTAAGATACATTTTTGAGTTGTGAATAGTGGCTCCAGTTGAGTTTTATTAGCAAGTCCCCAGACTATAATAACACTGTATTGTAGGGTAGACTGTACTAATCCATAACACACCACCTTCAAAAAGTGAGCAGAGGCAAATTTGGAAGTTTTTTTGAAGAAATAAGTGAGAGAACTAAGTTCGTTGTTAATCATTCTGATGTGTACATCCCACTTTAGATGCTGGTTTAGGTGAACTCCAAGGTATTTCGCCTCAGAAACTTTTTCAAGATTTTCAAATTCGGAACAAATATTAGCTAAACATTGGTCTAATACTTTAATATTGTTATGAATGATTATTCTTAATGTTTCACAAGGCTAGCCCAGGCTGTTTGCTGAAAAAGTGATGTCTTTAGTTTTGGTAACGTTCATTTTCAAGAGATTATCTTCTACCCAGTGGTAGATTTTTGAAATTTCCATTGATGCCTTTTTATGAGCCTCTTCCCAACTTCCTGCTGACACTAATAGAGCCGTGTCATTCGCAAACGAAAATACTTTGCCTTGAACCCTTAAGTTACACAACTCACTTACGTATACAGGCTTATCCAAAAGTCACCTACTACCCCTGTAACTTTTCTCTTGATTGAGATAGAAGTTTGAAACTTTGAGAATGTTCCTTGGTTTAAGGTAGCAACTTTTTGGTCCCCCAAAATTTTGGGGGGCTGGGGCTTCAAAAGGCAACCTCCTGTTTGTAATACTTCATTCGAAAGATAATAAAAAAATAAAATTTTTGGCGCAAACCGCAGGTCAAAATGTTGATTTTTGACAAAATGGCGGCCGGTCAAAGTTCAAAATGGCGGAAATTTGGCATCTCCGTTTTTTATCGGCGGATTGGTCTGAAACTTAGAATCCCAGGGTTTTTCGGGACGAAAAAAATGATTCTGGCATTAGTTTTCCAGAAATGTCAGTCCTTTTCAAAATGGCGGCGGTTAAAATGGCGGCTTAGAGCGGGAAGTGGATATTCAAGCTGCTTATCGTCGGATGTGTATGAGACTCGGTATCCGGTGGAATTTCGGTACGAGATGAACGGATCTTCGTTGGATTTTTGAAATTTTTAAAAACTTAAAAATGGCGGCAAAAATGCGAATGGCGATGGTGAAAGCGGATTTTCCGTTATTTTTCCGCCACCATCTTGACGATAGTCATTGCTTCAAAAATGCAATGAAAGATTAATTTTTTTTCGAGCCAAAAAACACCAGAGTATTGACTTTTGTGCAAATTCATCGGTAAACAGTCGTGATATGAATTTTCCGTCATATTTTCGCCGCCATTTTAAAGTTTTAAAAATTTTAAAATATTCCAATGAAAGATTCGTTCTTCTCGTACCGAAATACCCCCGGTTACCAAGTCTCATACAAATCCGACGATAAGCAGCGTAAATATCCACATCCCGCTCTAAGCCGACATTTTAAGCGCCGCTATTCTGAAAAGGACTGACATTTCTGGAAAACTAATGCCAAAATCATTTTTTTCGTCCAGAAGAACCCTAAAATTCTAAGTTTCAGACCAATCCGCCGATAAAAAACAGAGTTGCCAAATTTCCGCCATTTTGAACTTTGACCGGCCGCCATTTTGTCAAAAATTAACACTTTCACCGGCAGTTTGCGCCAAAAATTTTATTTTTTCATTATCTTTCGAATGATGAGGTATTACAAAAGGGGGGTTGCCATTTGAAAATAAATAGTTAGCCCCCGCCCCCCTTAGGGGAGGGAGGCCGCCTCCCAAAATTTTGGGGGGACCAAAAAATTGCCACCTTAAACCGAGGAACATTCCCAAAGTTTCAAACTTCTATCTCAATTAGGAGAAAAGTTACAGGGACTGTTAGATAACCCTGTATAAATAAGAGTAAGGGAGAGAGGACAGTTCCATGGGAAGACCTACTTCATAGGTCATCACTTCACTGAGGATATCACCCAACATAAAAATTTGCTTTCTGTCACTTATATAACTTCGGAACCATCTCAGAGGGACTCCCCTCACTCCCATTTCCTCTAGCTTATTTATCAACTTATTGTGCGTAATAGTATCAAATGCCTTTTCTATATCAAGCAGGATTAACACCGGCTTGTTGCCTTTGTCGATTTCCCGCGGAATTTCAGTCATCAGATCTGCAACTGCGTTCTGAGTAGGTACTGACATTCTGACGGAAGTCATACTGATTGTTTGATAAAATTTTATATTTTTCGAGGAAACTTGACAATCTTTTCTCCACTGCTTTTTCTAATAGCTTGGCTAAGTTTGATGTAAGAGAGATAGGGCGATAGTTTGAGACAACTTTACTGTTTCCTTTTTTAAACAGTGGTATGACTTTAGATTCTCTAACCGTGATGGAAAAATGCCTGTAGTTAAGCTTACATTAAAAATATGCACCAGAGGTTTTGTTATGTGCTTCTCTATCTCTTTCAATACTTCTACTGTCAGATTGTCTAAGCCCGTTGCAGAACTCCCCTCAATGAGAGTATAAAGCTGCTGACTTCAGTCTCTGTTACAAGGTCAAAAATTAATGAGTTAGGGCTGTGATTTTTTTGCATGTACTTTGAAATATTCATTTTTCCTCCTGAAAGTGGAACAATTTGCTGCAGTCTTAGCCCCGATCGTGGAGAAATGATGGTTAAGCGTGATACATATTTTTTTGGGATCGTTAGCGAAAGAAATTTTGTCATTCTCCACGATCAGCTTAGAAATTAAGTACGTTTGTAGCTTTTTTATCACCAAGATTGGTAGCTTCCCGCAGTATTTTCAACTTTTTCCTAGTATCGTTGCGAGCTCTTTTCATTTGGTCATTAAAATAGTTGTTTTTGTTAGGGTCATCCCCTGAAGGGATGAGAGGATTGGACACAAGATACTCAACGGATGCAGGTGTGATGACAAACTGTATTGCGAGATGCCAAGTCCGACATCCCCGGACAGCTAGGCGACAGTGCTGCCTCAGGTGGCAATGTATAGAAGTACTTAACATAACATGTTCCCTTTTTTTTTTTTTTTTTTTTTGAAAAAATTGATTTTTAAAAAATTGTGAGTCAGTGGGAGTCAGAGTTGCTAAAAGAAATTTCATCGAATGAAATTTCTTTCGGCCGACAAAATGTCAAAAATGCTTATTTTTTCTAACAGAATTTGTTTTTATTTTTAAAGAGAATAATATTCGTCAATTAGACCAGTTGTAGCGCGGTCTTCTCTCAGCTTTTCTCCTCTGGTCTTCTCTTACTCTTTCTCTTCTGGCAGTTCTGGCTCATCAAGGGGAGGGGGACCGGGGACCCTAACCTCAAATTTCAAACTGTTAATTTCTGAAAAAAATCAGAGACAAATGAAAAAATCATTTAAATTGTTTCAAAGATAGTTCAAGATCCCTCCCTCCCTTTTGTACAAAAAAAGAAGGATATACTATTAGGGGGTACTTAGTACTCGGATTCTTTGCAGTCAAGAAATTTGTTTTGCTCCAAATATGAAAGCTACGTCTTTTATCCGTAAAATTTATTTTGGTGTTCAACCGGTACGGCTGTGCGCTGTGTGTTCAACCAAAATTTAAGAAAAAAAATTCAAAATTATGTTTTTGCTGTTTTACTCAACTTTCTGGGCATTTCTAAAGTTCCCTTTCACAGTTTACCACGTGCATATAAATGAACTTAAGGAGATTCATAAGTTTCAAGGGTTTAATCCTGAATTCTGCGTGTTAAATGAAATTTCTTTTTATAATCTTTCATGAAATTTCTTAACTCTGGTGGAAGTTGATTCTCCACATACCGTTGTATGGAGCCGAACTACTTAGCATGCTTTAAGATTGTTACTGAACAATTTGACTTAGTAGACGAAGAAGATTGAGATTAGATACAAACTGGAATTGGCTTGTATAATTATTTGCTGATGCGGCTGAAAGAAAAATTATATTTTGGTCTTCGTAGAATTAAATAGACATAGTGAGCACAGTTTGAGCATCAAAGACAAAATATACGGTGAAAGAAACTTTATATTTTGGTCTTCGTAGAAGCAGATAGACATAGTGAGCACAGTTTGAGCATCAAAGACGAAATATGTTAATGATTGTTGTTTGCGAGAACCAAACATCTATTTTACATTGAGAGAATTTTATGCATTTGTGATAATAATTTAAGGAAAATATGAGATGACATACCATTAAGACATTCTTTTAAGGAAGTATGGATCTAGACGGCAACAATAGCCTGATAACACAATTTTCAAGTCTAGTGTGGAGTTGATATACAGGGTGTACCAAAAGCCGTCCCACCCCTGCTAACTTTTGAACGAATTGAGCTAGGGTAATGAAACTTTGAGAATGTTCCTATCTCAAAGGGGACCATCTTTTGGGGGGGGTCAAAATTTTGGTCCCCCCTCAGGGGGGGCGCGGGGGGCCCCCAACTTTTTTTTTCAAATGGCAACCCCTATCTTGTGATACATCATTCGAAAGAACATAAAAAACTAAGAATTTTGGCGCAAACCGCAGATCAATAGGTATCTTAATTTTTGACCGAGTTATGAAAGGTCAAAGGTCAAATTTGACCTATTTTCAAAAAATCATAACTCCGGTTCAAATTATCGTAAAGAAAAAAATAAAACGGGAAAATTTACCAAATTGTGTCCACTTTTAAGTAAAAATTGCAGAAATCACTTCGATTTAATTTTAAGGGGGGCTCGGACCCCCAAATACGTCAATTCAAAGGTCATTCAATTTTCCCGCAAAATAAGCCAATTTCCCCCAGATTTGCCTCCACATTATCTCAGTAAGGTCAAAATCAGTTCAAAATTACGTTGGCAAGTCCCCAAATTTCGGGAAAATAAAATAAAAAAAACGAAATTTAAGGTGATTAAATTTGACCA
>NW_027311844.1:0-24814 GCF_918797505.1 Bemisia tabaci
AGCCGCATCTTAGCGCCTACAAGACTGCATGAATACTTCTCGCGTTGCGCCAAAAGCGGTGCAGTCAGCCAGTTGGCGTGAAGCGCATATTAGTGCATTCTGTCCATGACCGAGATATCGCGCATTGAAAAATTCGGTCCAAGACGTCATCCACCGCGACAGTGACACCCTTGGTTTCTTCCACCTTATGCCTTGCTTTCATCCGCGTTTCACGTTGAGCAACCAGTGCAAATGTGCGTCACACCGACTGATGAAAGCCCGGTGGAAGAAACCGAGGGTGTCATTACCGGGGTGGATGACATCATAAACCCGACTTTTCAAAGGTCGATATCTCGGTTAACATTGAACGTAGAAAGTTGCGATTTGGACAGATCTTACTATTATTAGCTTATCTACAAGTAAGCGTCAAAACACGATTCTGAGACCAGCGCAACTGACATATTGCTCAACTCTTCCCAATATGGAGGAGGTCCAATGACCCAAATCCATAATCTTTGGCGTTAATGTTGATATTTTGGCATTTATGTAAATGTATATCTTAAGGTGGCCAGACACTGTTCCCAATTTTGTTTAGATGTAGGACTAAAAATACATCTTGAAAAAAGACAGCAAATTGAAAAAAAGGACAAAATCAAATATCAACACAACCGAGGACAGGAGAGACGTTTTTGGGTTTGGTTTTTCGAAACTTTTCTCCCGAACCAAATCAGTTTATTGGCAGTCATCGCGAGCTCACGCCATAGCGGGCGCGCGCGCGCGCGCGCGCGCGGCGGCGCGCGCGCGCGGCGGCGCGGCCGCGCGCGCGCGCAGAGCGCGGCGACGCGGCGCGCGCGGCGGCGCGCAGGCGGGCGCCGAGCGCGCGCGCCGCGCGAGCGCGGCGCGGGCGCGCGCGCGCGCGCGGCGGCGGCGCGCGCGCGCGAGCGCGCGGGACGCGCGCGCGGGCAGCGCGCGCGCGCGCGCGCCGCGGCGCGGCGCGAGCGGCGGGACGCGCGCGGCCTGCGCGGCGGCCGCGCGGCGTCCGCGCGCGGCGCGGCGCGAGCGCGCGCCGCGCGCGCGAGCGTCGCGCGCGGCGAGCGCGGGCGCGCGCGCGCGCGCGCGGCGCGGCGCCGCGGCGCGCGCGGCGCGCGCGCCGCGCGCTCGCGGCGGCGCGGCTGCGCGCGCGCGGCGGCGCGCGTCGCGCGGACGCGGCGGCGCGCGCGCGCGCCGCGCGCGCGCGCGCGCGCGGGCGGCGCGCGCGCGCGCGCGCGGCGCGCGGCGCGCGCGCGCGGCGCGCGCGCGCGGCGCGCGCGCGCGCGGCGCGCGCGCGCGGCGCGGCGCGCGCGCGGCGCGCGCGCGCGGCGCGCGCGCGGCGCGCGCGGCGCGCGCGCGGCGCGGCGCGCGCGCGCGGCGCGCGCGCGGCGCGCGCGCGCGCGGCGCGCGCGGCGCGGCGCGCGGCGCGCGGCGCGCGGCGCGCGCGCGGCGCGCGCGCGCGGCGCGCGCGGCGCGCGCGCGCGCGCGGCGCGCGCGCGGCGCGCGCGCGCGGCGCGCGCGCGCGCGGCGCGCGCGGCGCGCGCGCGCGCGCGGCGCGCGCGCGCGGCGCGCGCGCGGCGCGCGCGCGGCGCGGCGCGCGCGCGCGCGGCGCGCGGCGCGCGCGGCGCGCGGCGCGCGCGCGCGCGGCGCGCGCGGCGCGCGCGCGGCGCGCGCGCGCGCGCGCGGCGCGCGCGCGGCGCGCGCGGCGCGCGCGGCGCGGCGCGCGCGCGCGCGCGCGGCGCGCGGCGCGCGCGGCGCGCGGCGCGCGCGCGCGGCGCGCGCGCGGCGCGGCGCGCGGCGCGCGCGCGGCGCGCGCGCGCGCGCGCGCGGCGCGCGCGGCGCGCGGCGCGCGCGGCGCGGCGCGCGCGCGCGCGGCGCGCGCGCGCGGCGCGCGCGGCGCGCGCGCGCGGCGCGGCGCGCGCGGCGCGCGGCGCGCGCGCGGCGCGCGCGCGCGGCGCGCGCGGCGCGGCGCGCGCGCGCGCGGCGCGCGCGGCGCGCGCGCGCGGCGCGCGCGGCGCGCGCGCGGCGCGCGCGGCGCGGCGCGCGGCGCGCGCGCGCGCGCGCGGCGCGCGCGCGCGCGGCGCGCGCGCGCGGCGCGCGCGCGGCGCGGCGCGCGCGCGCGCGCGCGGCGCGGCGCGCGCGGCGCGCGCGCGGCGCGCGCGCGCGCGCGCGGCGCGCGCGGCGCGCGCGCGCGGCGCGCGCGGCGCGGCGCGCGCGCGGCGCGGCGCGGCGCGCGCGCGGCGCGCGGCGCGCGCGGCGCGCGCGCGCGGCGCGGCGCGCGCGGCGCGCGGCGCGCGCGCGCGCGCGGCGCGCGCGGCGCGCGGCGCGCGCGCGCGCGCGCGGCGCGCGCGGCGCGGCGCGCGGCGCGCGCGCGCGCGCGGCGCGCGCGCGCGGCGCGCGCGCGCGCGCGGCGCGGCGCGCGCGCGCGCGGCGCGCGCGGCGCGCGCGCGCGCGGCGCGCGGCGCGGCGCGCGCGCGCGCGCGGCGCGCGGCGCGGCGCGCGCGGCGCGCGCGCGCGCGCGGCGCGCGCGGCGCGCGCGGCGCGCGCGCGGCGCGCGCGGCGCGCGCGCGCGCGCGCGGCGCGCGGCGCGGCGCGCGCGCGCGCGGCGCGCGCGCGCGCGCGCGGCGGCGCGGCGCGCGGCGCGCGGCGCGCGGCGCGCGCGGCGCGCGCGGCGCGCGCGCGCGCGCGGCGCGCGGCGCGCGGCGCGCGGCGCGCGCGGCGCGGCGCGCGCGCGCGCGGCGCGGCGCGCGCGGCGCGCGCGCGCGCGCGGCGCGCGCGGCGCGCGGCGCGCGCGCGCGCGCGCGGCGCGGCGCGCGCGCGCGGCGCGCGCGCGGCGGCGCGCGCGCGGCGCGGCGCGCGCGCGGCGCGCGCGGCGCGCGGCGCGCGCGCGCGCGGCGCGCGGCGCGCGGCGCGCGCGCGCGCGGCGCGGCGCGCGCGCGCGGCGCGGCGCGCGCGGCGCGCGGCGCGCGCGCGGCGCGCGCGCGCGCGGCGCGCGCGGCGCGCGCGCGGCGCGCGCGGCGCGCGCGCGCGCGGCGCGCGGCGCGCGCGCGCGCGGCGCGCGGCGCGCGCGGCGCGCGGCGCGCGCGCGCGCGCGCGCGCGGCGCGGCGCGCGCGCGGCGCGCGCGCGCGGCGCGCGGCGCGGCGCGCGCGCGCGCGGCGCGCGGCGCGCGCGGCGCGCGCGCGCGGCGCGCGCGCGGCGCGCGGCGCGCGGCGCGCGCGCGGCGCGCGCGCGGCGCGGCGCGCGCGGCGCGCGGCGCGGCGCGCGCGCGGCGCGCGGCGGCGCGCGGCGCGGCGCGCGCGCGGCGGCGCGCGGCGCGCGCGGCGCGCGCGGCGCGCGCGCGCGGCGCGCGCGGCGCGCGCGGCGCGGCGCGCGCGCGGCGCGCGCGCGCGGCGCGCGCGCGCGCGCGGCGCGGCGCGCGGCGCGCGGCGCGCGCGGCGCGCGCGCGCGCGGCGCGCGCGCGCGCGCGGCGCGCGCGGCGCGCGCGCGCGGCGCGCGCGGCGCGGCGCGCGGCGCGCGGCGCGCGCGGCGCGCGCGCGCGCGGCGCGCGCGCGCGGCGCGCGGCGCGCGCGCGCGCGCGCGCGGCGCGCGCGGCGCGCGCGGCGCGCGCGCGGCGCGGCGCGCGCGCGGCGCGCGCGCGCGGCGCGCGCGCGCGCGGCGCGCGGCGCGCGCGGCGCGCGGCGGCGGCGCGCGCGCGCGGCGCGGCGGCGCGCGCGCGCGCGCGGCGCGCGCGGCGCGCGCGCGCGCGGCGCGGCGCGCGCGGCGCGCGCGGCGCGCGCGCGCCGCGCGCGGCGGCGCGCGCGGCGCGCGCGCGGCGCGGCGGCGCGCGCGCGGCGCGCGCGCGCGGCGCGCGCGCGCGGCGCGGCGCGCGCGCGGCGCGCGCGCGGCGCGCGGCGCGCGCGCGCGCGCGGCGCGCGCGGCGCGCGCGCGCGGCGGCGCGCGGCGCGCGGCGCGCGCGCGCGCGGCGCGCGCGCGGCGCGGCGCGCGCGGCGCGCGGCGCGCGCGCGGCGCGCGGCGCGCGCGGCGCGCGCGCGGCGGCGCGCGCGGCGCGCGCGCGGGCGCGCGCGCGCGCGCGCGGCGGCGCGCGGCGCGCGGCGCGCGCGCGCGCGCGCGGCGCGCGCGCGCGCGGCGCGGCGCGCGCGCGGCGCGCGCGCGCGCGCGGCGGCGCGCGCGGCGCGCGCGCGCGGCGCGCGCGCGCGCGCGGCGCGCGCGCGCGCGCGGCGCGCGGCGCGCGCGCGCGGCGCGCGCGGCGCGCGCGGCGCGCGCGCGCGCGCGGCGCGGCGCGCGCGCGGCGCGCGCGCGGCGCGCGCGCGGCGCGGCGCGCGCGCGGCGCGCGGCGCGCGCGCGCGGCGCGCGCGGCGCGCGGCGCGCGGCGCGCGCGCGGCGCGCGCGCGGCGCGCGCGCGGCGCGCGGCGCGCGCGCGGCGGCGCGCGGCGCGCGGCGCGCGCGCGCGCGCGCGGCGCGCGCGCGGCGCGCGGCGCGGCGCGCGCGCGCGGCGCGCGCGGCGCGCGCGCGCGGCGCGGCGCGCGCGCGCGGCGCGCGCGCGCGGCGCGCGCGCGGCGCGGCGCGCGGCGCGGCGCGCGCGCGCGGCGCGCGCGCGCGGCGCGGCGGCGCGCGCGCGGCGCGGCGCGCGCGGCGCGCGCGCGGCGGCGCGCGCGGCGCGCGCGCGGCGCGCGCGGCGCGCGCGCGCGGCGCGCGCGGCGCGCGCGCGGCGCGCGGCGCGCGCGCGCGGCGCGCGCGGCGCGCGCGGCGGCGCGCGGCGCGCGCGGGCGCGCGCGCGCGCGCGGCGCGCGCGCGCGGCGCGCGGCGCGCGCGCGCGCGGCGCGGCGCGCGCGGCGCGGCGCGCGGCGCGCGGCGCGCGCGGCGCGCGCGGCGCGCGCGGCGCGCGCGCGCGGCGGCGCGCGCGCGGCGCGCGCGCGGCGCGCGGCGCGCGCGCGCGCGCGGCGGCGCGCGCGGCGCGCGCGCGCGCGGCGCGCGCGGCGGCGCGCGCGCGCGGCGCGCGCGCGCGCGCGGCGGCGCGCGCGCGCGGCGCGCGCGCGGCGCGCGGCGGCGCGCGCGGCGCGCGCGGCGCGCGCGGCGCGCGGCGCGGCGCGCGCGCGCGGCGCGCGCGCGCGCGGCGCGCGCGCGCGGCGGCGGCGCGCGCGGCGCGCGCGCGCGGCGCGCGCGCGGCGCGCGGCGCGGCGCGCGCGCGCGGCGCGCGCGGCGCGCGCGCGCGGCGCGCGCGCGCGGCGCGCGCGGCGCGCGGCGCGCGGCGCGCGCGCGCGCGGCGCGGCGCGGCGCGCGCGGCGCGGCGCGCGGCGCGCGCGGCGCGCGGCGCGCGCGCGCGGCGCGCGCGCGGCGCGGCGCGCGGCGCGCGCGCGGCGCGGCGCGCGGCGCGCCGCGCGGCGGCGCGGCGCGCGCGCGCGCGCGGCGCGCGCGCGGCGCGCGGCGCGCGCGCGCGGCGCGCGGCGCGGCGCGCGCGCGCGGCGCGCGCGGCGCGCGCGCGCGGCGCGGCGCGCGGCGCGCGGCGCGCGCGGCGCGCGGCGCGGCGCGCGCGGCGCGCGCGGCGCGCGCGCGGCGCGCGCGGCGCGGCGGCGCGCGCGGCGCGGCGCGCGCGCGCGCGCGCGGCGCGCGGCGCGCGGCGCGCGCGCGCGGCGCGGCGCGCGCGCGCGGCGCGGCGGCGCGGCGCGCGCGCGCGCGGCGCGCGCGCGGCGCGGCGCGGCGCGCGCGCGCGCGGCGGCGCGCGCGGCGCGCGCGGCGCGCGCGCGCGCGCGGCGCGCGCGGCGCGGCGCGCGGCGCGCGCGCGGCGCGCGCGCGCGCGGCGCGCGCGGCGCGCGGCGCGCGCGCGGCGGCGCGGCGCGCGCGCGGCGCGGCGCGCGCGCGCGCGCGCGGCGCGCGCGGCGCGCGCGGCGCGCGCGCGCGGCGCGCGCGCGCGGCGCGCGCGCGCGGCGCGCGCGCGCGGCGCGCGGCGCGCGGCGCGCGCGCGCGGCGCGGCGCGGCGCGCGCGGCGCGCGCGCGGCGCGCGGCGCGCGCGGCGCGCGGCGCGCGGCGCGCGCGCGGCGCGGCGGCGCGCGCGCGGCGCGCGCGGCGCGGCGCGCGCGCGGCGCGCGCGCGCCGCGCGCGGCGCGGCGCGCGGCGCGCGCGGCGCGGCGCGCGGCGCGCGCGGCGCGCGCGCGGCGCGGCGCGCGCGGCGCGCGCGCGGCGCGGCGCGCGCGCGGCGGCGCGCGCGCGCGGCGCGGCGCGCGCGCGCGCGGCGCGCGCGCGGCGCGCGCGCGCGGCGGCGCGCGGCGCGGCGCGCGGCGCGCGCGGCGCGGCGCGCGCGCGCGCGGCGCGCGCGGCGCGCGCGGCGCGCGGCGCGGCGCGCGCGCGGCGCGCGCGCGGCGCGCGGCGCGCGGCGCGCGCGCGGCGCGCGCGCGGCGCGCGGCGCGCGCGCGCGCGGCGCGCGCGCGGCGGCGCGCGCGGCGCGCGGCGCGCGCGCGCGGCGCGCGCGGCGCGGCGCGGCGCGCGCGGCGCGCGCGCGCGCGGCGCGGCGCGGCGCGGCGCGCGCGGCGCGCGCGGCGCGCGCGGCGCGCGCGCGGCGCGGCGCGCGCGGCGCGCGCCGCGCGCGGCGCGGCGCGCGCGGCGCGCGGCGCGCGCGCGCGGCGCGCGGGCGCGCGCGCGCGGCGCGCGCGCGGCGCGCGGCGCGCGCGCGCGCGGCGCGCGCGCGCGCGGCGCGCGCGGCGCGCGGCGCGCGGCGCGCGCGGCGCGCGCGCGGCGGGCGCGCGCGGCGCGGCGCGCGCGCGCGCGCGCGGCGCGCGGCGCGGCGCGCGCGGCGCGCGCGCGCGCGGCGCGCGCGGCGCGCGCGCGGCGCGGCGCGCGCGCGCGGCGCGCGCGCGGCGCGCGCGCGGCGCGCGGCGCGCGCGGCGCGCGGCGCGCGCGCGGCGCGCGCGCGGCGCGCGGCGCGGCGCGCGCGGCGCGCGCGGCGCGCGGCGGCGCGCGCGCGGCGCGCGGCGCGGCGCGCGCGCGCGCGGCGCGCGCGGCGCGGCGCGGCGCGCGCGGCGCGGCGCGCGCGGCGCGCGCGCGCGGCGCGCGCGCGCGGCGCGCGCGCGCGCGGCGCGCGCGCGCGCGGCGCGCGGCGCGCGCGCGCGCGCGGCGCGCGCGCGCGGCGCGCGGCGCGCGCGCGGCGCGCGCGGCGCGCGCGCGCGGCGCGGCGCGCGGCGCGCGCGGCGCGCGCGCGCGCGGCGCGCGGCGCGCGCGGCGCGCGCGGCGCGCGCGCGCGGCGCGCGCGCGGCGCGGCGCGCGGCGCGCGCGGCGGCGCGCGCGGCGCGCGGCGCGCGCGGCGCGCGGCGCGCGCGCGGCGCGCGGCGCGGCGCGCGCGGCGCGCGCGGCGCGCGCGCGCGCGGCGCGCGCGGCGCGCGCGGCGCGCGCGCGCGCGGCGCGCGGCGCGGCGCGCGCGGCGCGGCGCGCGCGGCGCGCGGCGCGCGGCGCGCGCGGCGCGCGGCGCGCGCGGCGCGCGCGGCGCGGCGCGCGGCGCGGCGCGGCGCGCGCGCGCGCGGCGCGGCGCGGCGCGCGCGCGCGCGGCGCGCGCGCGCGCGCGGCGCGCGCGCGCGGCGCGCGGCGCGCGCGCGCGGCGGCGCGCGCGCGCGCGGCGCGCGCGCGCGCGGCGCGGCGCGCGCGCGGCGCGCGCGCGCGGCGCGCGCGGCGCGCGCGCGCGGCGCGCGCGGCGCGCGGCGCGGCGCGCGCGCGGCGCGCGCGGCGCGCGCGCGGCGCGCGCGCGCGGCGGCGCGCGGCGCGCGGCGCGGCGCGCGCGCGCGGCGCGCGGCGCGCGGCGCGCGCGCGCGGCGCGCGCGCGGCGCGCGGCGCGCGCGCGCGCGGCGGCGCGCGGCGCGGCGCGCGGCGCGCGCGCGCGGCGCGGCGCGCGCGCGGCGCGCGCGCGGCGGCGCGGCGCGCGGCGCGCGCGCGGCGCGCGCGCGGCGCGCGCGGCGCGCGCGCGCGGCGCGCGGCGCGCGGCGCGCGCGCGGCGGCGCGCGCGCGCGGCGCGGCGCGCGCGGCGCGGCGCGCGCGCGGCGCGCGCGCGCGCGCGCGCGCGCGCGCGGCGCGGCGCGCGCGCGCGCGCGCGGCGCGGCGCGCGCGGCGCGCGCGGCGCGGCGCGCGCGCGCGCGGGCGCGCGCGGCGCGCGGCGCGCGGCGCGCGCGGCGCGCGCGCGCGGCGCGCGGCGCGCGGCGCGGCGCGCGCGCGCGGCGCGCGGCGCGCGGCGCGGCGCGCGCGCGGCGGCGCGCGCGGCGCGCGCGCGCGCGGCGGCGCGCGCGCGGCGCGCGCGGCGCGCGGCGCGCGCGCGGCGCGCGGCGCGCGCGCGCGGCGCGCGCGGCGCGGCGCGGCGGCGCGCGCGCGCGGCGCGCGCGGCGCGCGCGCGGCGCGCGCGCGGCGCGGCGCGCGCGCGGCGCGCGGCGCGCGCGCGGCGCGCGCGGCGCGCGCGCGCGCGCGGCGCGCGGCGCGGCGCGGCGCGCGGCGCGCGCGCGCGGCGCGGCGCGCGGCGCGGCGCGCGCGGCGCGCGCGCGGCGCGCGCGGGCGCGCGGCGCGCGCGCGCGGCGCGCGGCGCGCGCGGGCGCGCGGCGCGCGCGCGGCGCGCGCGGCGGCGCGCGCGGCGCGCGCGCGCGCGGCGCGCGCGGCGGCGCGCGCGCGCGCGGCGGCGCGCGCGCGCGGCGGCGGCGCGCGGCGCGCGCGCGCGCGGCGGCGCGGCGCGCGGCGCGGCGCGGCGCGCGCGCGCGGCGCGCGGCGCGCGCGCGCGCGCGGCGCGCGCGGCGCGCGGCGCGCGCGGCGCGCGGCGCGGCGCGGCGCGCGCGGCGCGCGCGCGCGGCGCGCGCGCGGCGCGCGCGGCGCGCGCGGCGCGCGGCGCGCGCGCGCGGCGCGGCGCGCGGCGCGCGCGCGCGGCGCGCGCGCGCGGCGCGGCGCGGCGCGCGCGCGCGGCGCGGCGCGCGCGGCGCGCGCGGCGCGCGCGCGCGGCGCGGCGGCGCGCGGCGCGCGGCGCGCGCGCGGCGCGGCGCGGCGCGCGCGCGCGCGCGGCGCGCGCGCGCGCGCGCGGCGCGCGCGCGGCGCGCGGCGGCGCGCGGCGCGGCGCGCGCGCGCGGCGCGCGCGCGGCGGCGCGCGCGGCGCGCGCGGCGCGGCGCGCGCGCGGCGCGCGGGCGCGCGCGGCGCGCGGCGCGGCGCGCGCGCGCGGCGCGGCGCGCGCGCGGCGCGCGCGGCGGCGCGCGCGCGCGGCGCGCGGCGGCGCGCGGCGCGCGCGGCGCGCGCGCGGCGCGGCGCGCGGCGCGCGCGGCGCGCGCGCGCGGCGCGCGCGGCGCGCGCGCGGCGCGCGCGCGCGCGGCGCGCGCGGCGCGCGCGCGGCGCGCGGCGCGCGCGCGGCGCGGCGCGCGCGGCGGCGCGCGCGCGCGGCGCGCGCGGCGCGCGGCGCGGCGCGCGGCGCGCGGCGCGCGCGCGCGCGGCGCGCGCGCGCGGCGCGCGGCGCGGCGCGCGGCGCGCGGCGCGCGGCGCGCGCGCGGCGGCGCGCGGCGCGCGCGCGGCGCGCGCGGCGCGCGCGGCGCGCGGCGCGCGCGGCGCGCGCGGCGGCGGCGCGCGCGCGCGCGCGGCGCGCGGCGCGGCGCGGCGGCGCGCGCGGCGCGCGCGGCGCGCGCGGCGCGCGGGCGCGGCGCGCGGCGCGCGCGGCGCGGCGCGCGGCGCGGCGCGCGGCGCGCGGCGCGCGCGCGGCGGCGGCGCGGCGCGCGCGCGGCGCGCGCGGCGGCGCGCGCGGCGCGGCGCGCGGCGCGCGCGGCGCGGCGCGGCGCGCGCGCGGCGCGGCGCGCGCGGCGCGCGCGGCGCGCGGCGCGCGCGCGGGCGCGCGCGGCGCGCGCGGCGCGCGCGGCGCGCGGCGCGCGCGGCGCGGCGGCGCGCGGCGCGGCGCGGCGCGCGCGCGCGCGGCGCGGCGGCGCGCGCGGCGCGCGCGGCGGCGCGGCGCGCGCGCGGCGCGGCGCGCGGCGCGCGGCGCGGCGGCGCGCGCGGCGCGCGCGCGCGGCGCGCGCGCGGCGCGCGCGGCGCGGCGCGGCGCGGCGCGCGCGCGCGGCGCGCGCGGCGCGGCGCGCGCGCGGCGCGCGCGGCGGGCGCGCGCGGCGCGCGGCGCGGCGCGCGGCGCGCGCGCGGCGCGGCGCGCGCGGCGCGCGCGCGGCGCGCGCGGCGCGGCGCGCGCGCGCGGCGCGCGCGCGGCGGCGCGCGCGCGGCGCGCGGCGCGCGCGGCGCGCGCGGCGCGCGGCGCGCGCGCGCGGCGCGCGCGGCGCGGCGCGGCGGCGCGCGGCGCGCGCGCGGCGCGCGGCGCGGCGCGCGCGGCGCGCGCGGCGCGGCGCGCGGCGCGCGGCGCGCGCGGCGCGCGCGCGGCGCGCGCGGCGCGGCGCGCGCGGCGCGCGCGCGCGGCGGCGCGGCGCGCGCGCGCGGCGCGGCGCGCGCGCGCGCGCGCGGCGGCGCGCGCGGCGCGCGCGCGCGCGGCGGCGCGCGCGGCGCGGCGCGCGGCGCGCGGCGCGCGCGGCGGCGCGCGGGCGCGCGCGCGCGCGGCGCGCGGCGGCGCGCGCGGCGCGCGGCGCGCGGCGGCGCGCGCGGCGCGCGCGCGGCGCGGCGCGGCGCGCGCGCGCGGCGCGCGCGCGGGCGCGGCGCGCGCGCGCGCGGCGCGCGGCGCGCGCGCGCGGCGGCGCGGCGCGCGCGGCGGCGCGCGCGCGGCGCGCGCGGCGCGCGGCGCGGCGCGCGCGGCGCGGCGCGCGGCGCGCGGCGCGCGCGGCGCGCGCGGCGCGGGCGCGCGCGGCGCGCGCGGCGCGCGGCGCGGCGCGGCGCGCGGCGCGCGCGCGCGCGGCGCGCGCGGCGGCGCGCGCGGCGCGGCGCGCGGCGGCGCGCGGCGCGCGCGCGCGGCGCGCGCGCGCGCGGCGCGGCGCGCGCGCGCGCGGCGCGCGCGGCGCGGCGCGCGCGGCGCGGCGCGGCGCGCGCGCGGGCGCGCGCGCGGCGCGCGCGGCGCGCGCGGCGCGCGCGCGGCGCGGCGCGGCGCGCGCGGCGCGGCGCGCGGCGGCGCGGCGCGCGCGGCGGCGGCGCGCGGCGCGGCGCGCGCGCGGCGGCGCGCGCGCGGCGCGCGCGCGGCGCGGCGGCGCGCGGCGCGGCGCGCGCGCGGCGCGCGCGGCGCGCGCGCGCGGCGCGGCGCGGCGCGCGGCGGCGCGGCGCGCGCGCGCGGCGGCGCGCGCGGCGCGCGGCGGCGCGCGCGGCGCGCGCGCGCGCGGCGCGGCGCGCGCGCGGCGCGCGCGGCGCGCGGCGCGGCGCGCGCGCGCGGCGCGCGCGGCGCGCGGCGCGCGCGCGGCGCGCGGCGCGGCGCGCGGCGCGGCGCGCGCGCGGCGCGCGGCGCGGCGCGCGGCGCGGCGCGCGCGCGCGGCGCGGCGCGCGCGGCGCGGCGCGCGGCGCGCGGCGCGCGCGCGCGGCGGCGGCGCGCGGCGCGGCGCGCGCGGCGCGCGGCGGCGCGGCGCGCGCGGCGCGCGCGGCGCGGCGCGCGGCGGCGCGCGGCGCGCGCGGCGCGGCGCGGCGCGCGGCGGCGCGGCGCGCGCGCGGCGCGCGCGGCGCGCGCGCGGCGCGCGCGGCGGGCGCGCGCGCGGCGCGGCGCGCGGCGCGCGGCGCGCGGCGCGCGGCGCGCGGCGCGCGCGGCGGCGCGCGGCGCGGCGCGCGCGGGCGGCGCGCGGCGCGCGCGGCGCGCGCGGCGGCGCGCGGCGCGGCGGCGCGCGGCGGCGCGCGGCGCGCGGCGCGCGCGGCGCGGCGCGGCGCGCGGCGCGCGCGCGCGCGGCGGCGCGGCGCGCGCGGCGCGCGGCGCGCGGCGCGCGCGCGGCGCGCGCGGCGCGCGGCGCGCGCGGCGCGCGCGGCGCGCGCGGCGGCGCGCGCGCGCGCGGCGGGCGCGGCGCGCGGCGCGCGCGGCGCGCGGCGCGGCGCGCGCGCGCGGCGCGCGGCGCGCGCGGCGCGGCGCGGCGGCGCGCGCGCGCGGCGCGCGCGGCGCGGCGCGGCGCGCGGCGCGGCGGCGCGCGCGGCGGCGCGCGGCGCGCGGCGCGCGGCGCGCGCGCGGCGCGGCGCGCGCGCGGCGCGCGCGCGCGGCGGCGCGGCGCGCGCGCGGCGCGCGCGCGCGCGGCGCGCGCGCGGCGCGGGCGCGCGCGGCGCGCGGCGCGCGGGCGGCGGCGCGCGCGGCGCGGGCGCGCGGCGCGCGGCGGCGCGCGGCGCGCGCGGCGCGCGGCGCGGCGCGCGGCGGCGCGCGCGGCGCGCGGCGCGCGGCGCGCGCGCGCGGCGCGCGCGGCGGCGCGCGCGCGCGGCGCGCGGCGCGGCGCGCGCGGCGGCGCGCGCGGCGCGGCGCGCGGCGCGGCGCGCGCGCGCGGCGCGCGCGCGCGGCGCGCGGCGGCGCGCGCGCGCGCGGCGCGGCGCGCGGCGCGCGCGCGGCGCGCGCGCGGCGCGCGGCGCGCGCGGCGCGGCGCGCGGCGGCGGCGCGCGGCGCGCGCGCGGCGCGCGGCGGCGCGGCGCGCGCGCGCGCGGCGCGCGGCGCGGCGCGCGCGCGGCGCGCGGCGCGCGCGCGGCGCGGCGCGGCGCGCGCGGCGCGCGCGGCGCGCGCGGCGCGCGCGCGGGCGCGGCGCGCGCGGCGCGGCGCGCGGCGCGCGGCGCGCGCGGCGGCGCGCGCGGCGGCGCGGCGCGGCGCGCGGCGCGGCGCGCGCGCGGCGCGCGGCGCGCGGCGCGCGCGGCGGCGCGCGCGGCGCGCGCGGCGCGGGCGCGCGCGCGCGGCGGCGCGGCGCGCGGCGCGCGGCGCGCGCGCGGCGGCGCGCGCGCGCGGGCGCGCGGCGCGGCGGCGCGCGCGGCGCGCGGCGCGGCGCGCGGCGGCGCGGCGGCGGCGCGCGCGCGGCGCGGGCGGCGGCGCGGCGCGGCGCGCGCGCGGCGGCGCGGCGCGCGGCGGCGCGCGGCGCGGCGGCGCGGCGCGCGCGCGGCGCGGGCGCGCGGCGCGCGCGGCGCGGCGCGGCGCGCGGCGCGGCGCGGCGCGCGGCGCGCGCGCGCGCGGCGCGCGCGGCGGCGCGGCGCGCGGCGCGCGCGGCGCGCGCGGCGGCGCGCGCGGCGCGCGCGCGCGGCGCGGCGCGCGGCGCGCGCGCGGCGCGGCGCGCGCGCGGCGCGCGGCGCGGCGCGGCGCGGCGCGCGGCGCGGCGCGCGGCGCGCGCGGCGCGCGGCGCGCGCGGCGCGCGCGGCGGCGCGCGCGCGGCGCGGCGCGCGGCGCGCGCGCGGCGCGCGGCGCGGCGCGCGCGCGGCGCGCGGCGCGCGCGGCGCGCGGCGCGGCGCGCGCGCGCGGCGCGGCGGCGCGCGCGCGGCGCGGCGCGGCGGCGCGCGGCGCGCGCGCGCGCGCGGCGCGCGCGCGCGGCGCGGCGCGGCGCGCGGCGCGGCGCGCGCGCGGCGCGCGGCGCGCGGCGGCGCGCGCGGCGCGGCGCGCGCGGCGCGCGCGGCGCGGCGGCGCGGCGCGCGCGCGGCGCGCGGCGGGCGCGCGCGGCGCGCGGCGCGCGCGGCGGCGCGCGCGCGGCGCGCGGGCGGCGCGCGGCGGCGCGCGCGGCGCGGCGCGCGGGCGCGCGCGCGGCGCGGCGCGGCGCGCGCGGCGGCGCGGCGCGGCGGCGCGCGCGCGGCGCGGCGGCGCGCGCGGCGCGCGCGGCGCGGCGCGCGGCGCGCGCGCGGCGCGCGCGGCGGCGCGGCGCGGCGCGCGCGCGGCGCGCGGCGCGGCGCGCGGCGCGCGGCGCGCGCGCGCGCGCGGCGCGCGGCGGCGGCGCGCGCGGCGCGCGCGGCGCGGCGCGCGCGGCGCGCGCGCGGCGCGCGCGGCGCGGCGCGGCGGCGCGGCGGCGCGGCGGCGCGCGGGCGCGCGCGCGGCGCGGCGGCGCGCGCGGCGCGGCGCGCGCGGCGCGCGGCGGCGCGCGGCGCGGCGGCGCGGCGCGCGGCGGCGCGGGCGCGCGCGCCGCGCGGCGCGCGCGGCGCGCGGCGGCGCGCGGCGGCGCGGCGGCGGCGCGCGGCGGCGCGGCGCGGGCGCGCGCGGCGCGGGCGCGGCGGCGCGGCGCGGCGCGCGGCGCGCGGCGCGCGGCGCGCGCGGCGGCGCGCGGCGGCGGCGCGCGGGCGCGCGCGGCGCGCGCGCGGGCGCGCGGCGCGGGCGGCGCGCGCGCGGCGGCGCGGCGCGGCGGCGGCGCGCGCGGCGCGCGGCGCGGCGCGCGCGCGCGGGCGGCGCGCGCGCGGCGCGCGGCGCGCGGGCGGCGGCGCGCGGCGCGCGCGCGGCGCGCGGCGCGCGGCGCGCGGCGGCGCGCCGCGGCGCGCGGCGCGCGGCGCGCGGCGCGCGGCGCGGCCGCGCGCGCGCGCGGGCGCGCGGCGGCGCGCGGCGCGGCGCGCGGCGGGCGCGGCGCGGCGGCGCGCGGCGCGGCGCGCGGCGGCGCGCGGCGCGGCGCGGGCGCGCGCGCGGCGCGCGCGGCGCGCGGCGGCGGCGGCGCGCGCGGGCGCGGCGCGCGCGCGGCGCGCGCGGCGCGGCGCGGCGGCGGCGCGGCGCGCGGCGCGCGGCGCGGCGCGCGCGGGGCGGCGCGCGGCGCGGCGGCGCGGCGCGGCGGCGCGCGCGCGGGCGCGCGCGGCGCGGCGGCGCGGGCGCGGCGGCGCGCGGCGCGCGGCGCGGCGGCGCGCGGCGCGGCGGCGCGCGCGGCGGCGCGGGCGCGCGCGGCGGCGCGCGGCGCGGCGGCGCGGCGGGCGGCGCGCGGGCGGCGCGCGCGGGCGCGGCGGCGCGCGGCGGCGCGGCGGCGCGCGCGCGCGGCGCGCGGCGGCGCGGCGCGGCGCGCGGCGCGCGCGCGCGCGGCGCGGCGGCGGCGCGCGGCGCGGCGGCGCGGCGCGGCGGCCGCGGCGCGGGCGGGCGCGCGGCGCGCGGCGGCGCGGCGGCGCGCGGGCGCGCGCGCGGCGCGGCGGCGCGCGGGCGCGGCGCGCGCGGCGGCGCGCGCGGCGCGCGGCGCGGCGCGGCGCGCGCGCGGCGGCGCGCGCGGCGGCGCGCGGCGGCGCGGCGCGCGCGCGCGGCGCGGCGGCGCGCGCGGCGGCGGCGCGCGCGGCGCGGCGGGCGCGGCGGCGCGCGCGGCGGCGCGGCGGCGCGGCGCGGCGGCGCGCGGCGCGCGGCGCGCGCGGCGGCGGCGCGGGCGCGCGCGCGGCGGCGGCGCGGCGCGGCGCGGGCGCGGCGCGGCGGCGCGGCGCGCGGCGCGCGGCGCGCGGCGGGCGGCGCGGCGCGCGGCGCGGCGCGCGCGGCGCGGCGGCGCGGGCGCGCGCGGCGCGCGCGGCGCGGCGCGCGGCGCGGGCGGCGCGCGCGCGCGGCGCGGCGGCGCGGCGCGGGCGGCGCGCGGCGCGCGGCGCGGCGGCGGGCGCGCGCGGCGGGGCGCGCGGCGCGCGGCGCGCGGCGCGGCGCGCGGCGGGGCGCGCGCGGCGCGGCGCGCGCGGCGCGCGCGGCGGGCGCGCGCGCGGCGCGCGGGGCGGCGCGGCGGCGCGCGCGGCGCGGCGCGGGGCGCGCGCGGCGGCGCGGGCGCGCGGGCGGGCGCGGCGCGGCGCGGCGGCGGCGCGGCGCGGGCGGCGCGGCGCGGCGCGGCGCGGCGGGCGCGCGGCGCGGGCGGCGGCGCGGCGCGCGCGCGGCGGCGCGCGGGCGCGCGCGGCGGGCGGCGCGCGCGGCGGGCGCGCGGGCGCGCGCGCGGCGGCGCGGCGGGGCGCGGCGGCGCGGCGCGCGCGGCGCGCGGGCGCGCGGCGCGGCGGGCGCGCGGCGGCGCGGGCGCGCGCGGCGCGCGCGGGCGGCGCGGCGCGCGCGCGGCGCGCGCGCGGGCGCGCGGCGCGCGCGGCGCGGCGGCGCGGCGCGCGGCGGCGGGCGCGCGGCGGGCGCGCGCGCGGCGCGCGGGCGCGCGGCGGCGGCGGCGCGGCGCGCGCGGCGGGCGCGCGCGCGGCGCGCGGGCGCGGCGCGGCGCGCGGGCGCGGCGCGCGGCGGCGCGCGCGGCGCGCGCGGCGGCGCGCGCGGCGGCGCGGCGGGCGCGGCGCGCGCGGCGCGCGGCGCGGCGGCGGGCGCGCGGGCGGCGGCGCGCGGCGCGGCGGCGCGCGCGGCGCGCGCGGGCGCGCGCGGGCGCGGCGGCGCGCGCGCGGCGGCGCGGCGGGCGCGGCGGCGCGGCGCGCGGGCGGCGCGCGGCGGCGGCGCGGCGGCGCGGCGCGCGGGCGCGGCGCGCGCGGCGGGCGCGCGGCGCGGCGCGCGCGCGGCGCGCGGCGCGCGCGGCGCGCGCGCGCGGCGCGGCGGCGCGCGGGCGCGCGGCGCGCGCGCGGGCGGCGCGCGCGCGCGCGGGCGGGCGCGCGCGGCGCGGCGCGGGCGGCGCGCGGCGGGCGCGCGCGGCGGCGCGCGCGGCGCGCGGCGGGCGCGCGCGCGGCGCGGGCGGCGCGCGGGCGCGCGCGGCGGGCGGCGCGCGGCGCGCGCGGGCGCGGCGGCGGCGCGCGGCGGCGCGCGCGGCGCGGGCGCGCGGCGCGGCGCGCGCGGCGGCGCGGCGCGCGGCGCGGCGCGCGCGCGGGCGGGCGCGGCGCGGCGGCGCGGCGGCGCGCGCGGCGGCGCGCGGCGCGCGGCGCGGCGCGCGCGCGGCGGCGCGGCGCGCGGCGCGCGGGCGGCGCGCGGCGGCGGCGCGGGCGGGCGGCGCGCGGCGGCGCGCGGCGCGCGGCGCGGCGCGGCGCGCGCGGGCGCGCGCGCGGCGGGCGCGGCGCGCGCGGCGCGCGCGGCGGCGCGCGGCGCGGCGCGGCGCGCGGCGCGCGGCGGCGCGGCGCGGCGCGGGCGGCGCGGCGCGCGCGGCGCGCGGGGCGCGGCGGCGCGGCGCGGGCGCGCGGCGGCGCGCGGGCGCGGCGGGCGCGCGGCGCGCGCGCGGCGGCGCGGCGGGCGCGCGCGCGGGCGCGCGGCGCGCGCGGGCGGCGCGGCGCGCGCGCGGGCGCGCGGCGCGGCGCGGCGGGCGCGGCGCGGCGGCGGCGCGCGGCGCGCGGGGCGCCGCGGGCGCGCGGCGGCGCGGCGCGCGGCGGCGGCGCGGCGCGCGGCGCGCGGCGCGGCCGGCGGGGCGCGGCGCGCGGCGCGCGGGGCGGCGCGCGGCGGCGCGGCGGCGCGCGGCGGCGCGGGCGCGGCGCGGCGGGCGCGGCGCGCGCGGCGCGCGGCGCGCGGGCGCGGCGGCGGCGCGGCGGCGCGGCGCGGCGCGCGGCGCGGCGCGGCGCGGCGGCGCGGGCGCGCGCGGGCGGCGCGGCGGCGCGGGCGCGCGGGCGGCGCGCGGGCGCGCGGCGGCGCGGCGGCGCGCGCGGCGCGCGGGCGCGGCGGGCGCGCGGCGCGGCGGCGCGCGCGGCGCGGCGGCGCGGCGGCGCGGCGCGCGGCGCGGCGGCGCGGCGCGGCGCGGCGGCGCGCGGCGGCGCGGCGGGCGCGCGCGGGCGGCGCGGCGCGCGGCGGCGGCGCGGGGCGGCGGCGCGGCGCGCGGCGGGCGCGGCGGGCGCGCGGGCGGCGCGGCGCGGCGGCGGGCGCGGCGCGCGGCGGCGGCGCGCGGCGCGCGCGCGGCGCGGCGGGCGGCGCGGCGGCGCGGCGCGGCGGCGCGGGCGCGCGGGGCGGCGCGCGCGGCGGGCGGCGCGGCGGGCGCGGCGGCGCGCGCGGCGCGGCGCGCGCGCGGGCGGCGCGGCGGCGGCGCGCGGCGGCGCGGCGCGCGGCGCGCGCGCGGCGCGGCGCGGGGCGCGGCGGCGCGGGCGGCGGCGGCGCGGCGGCGCGGCGCGCGGCGGCGCGCGGCGCGCGGCGCGCGGCGGGCGGCGGCGCGGCGCGGCGCGGGCGCGCGGGCGGCGGCGCGCGGGCGCGCGCGGCGGGCGCGCGGCGGCGCGGCGGCGCGCGGCGCGCGCGGGCGGCGCGGCGCGGGCGGCGCGCGCGGGCGCGCGGCGCGGGCGCGCGCGGCGCGCGGCGCGGCGGCGGGCGGCGCGGCGCGGCGCGGCGCGCGCGCGGCGCGGGCGCGGGCGGCGCGCGGCGCGGCGGCGCGCGGCGGCGGGCGCGCGCGCGGCGGCGGGCGGCGCGCGGCGCGCGGGCGGCGCGGCGCGCGGCGGCGCGGCGGGCGGCGCGCGGCGGCGCGGCGCGGGGGCGCGGCGCGCGGCGGGCGGCGCGGCGCGCGGGCGCGCGGCGGCGCGCCGCGGGCGGCGCGGCGGCGCGGCGCGCGGCGGCGCGCGGGCGGCGCGCGGCGCGCGGCGGCGCGGCGCGCGGCGCGCGGGCGGCGGCGCGCGGCGGCGGCGGCGCGCGGCGGGCGCGCGCGGCGCGGCGCGGGCGCGCGGCGGCGCGCGGCGGCGCGCGGCGCGGCGCGCGGGCGCGGCGCGGGCGCGCGGGCGCGCGCGCGGCGGGCGCGGCGGCGCGGCGCGGCGGGCGCGCGGCGCGCGGGCGCGCGGCGGGCGCGCGCGGCGCGCGGGCGCGGCGGCGCGGGCGCGGCGCGCGGGCGGCGCGGCGGGCGCGCGGCGCGCGGCGCCGGCGCGGCGCGCGGCGCGGCGGGCGCGCGCGGCGCGCGGCGGCGCGGCGCGGCGCGCGGCGGCGCGGCGCGCGCGGCGCGGCGGCGCGCGGCGGGCGCGCGCGCGGCGGCGCGGCGCGGCGCGCGGGCGGCGCGCGGGCGCGCGGCGCGGCGCGCGGCGCGGCGGCGGCGCGCGCGGCGCGGCGCGGCGGGCGCGCGGGCGCGGGCGGGCGCGCCGGCGCGGCGGGCGGCGGCGCGGCGCGCGCGGGCGCGGCGCGCGGCGGGCGCGGCGCGCGGGCGCGGCGCGCGCGCGGCGGGCGCGCGGCGCGGCGCGGCGGCGCGGCGCGCGCGGCGCGGCGCGCGGCGCGCGCGCGGCGGCGCGGCGCGCGCGCGGGCGGCGCGCGGCGCGCGCGCGGCGCGGGCGGCGCGCGGCGCGGCGCGCGCGCGGCGGCGCGCGCGGGCGCGCGGCGGCGCGGCGCGCCGGCGGCGGCGCGCGGGCGCGCGCGGGCGCGCGGCGCGGCGGCGGCGCGCGCGCGGGCGCGGCGCGGCGCGGCGCGGCGCGGCGGCGCCGCGCGGCGCGGCGCGCGGGCGCGGCGCGCGGCGCGCGGCGCGGGCGGCGCGCGGCGCGCGCCGCGGCGCGCGGGCGCGGCGGCGCGCGGCGCGCCGGCGGCGCGGCGCGCGCGCGCGGCGGCGGCGGCGCGCGCGCGGCGCGCGGCGCGCGCGCGGCGCGCGGCGCGGCGGCGCGGCGCGCGGCGGCGCGCGGCGCGCGCGCGGGGCGGCGCGCGCGGCGGGCGCCGGCGCGCGGCGCGGGCGGCGGCGCGCGGCGCGCGGCGCGCGGCGCGGCGCGCGGCGGCGCGGCGGCGCCGCGCGCGGGCGCGCGCGGCGCGGCGCGGCGCGGCGCGGGCGGCGCGGGCGCGGCGCGCGGCGCGGCGGCGCGCGCGCGGCGCGGGCGCGCGGCGCGGCGCGCGCGGGCGCGGCGCGGCGGGCGCGGCGCGCGGCGCGGGCGCGCGGCGGCGCGGGCGCGCGCGGCGCGCGCGGCGCGGCGGCGGCGCCGGCGCGGGCGCGGCGCGGCGCGCGGCGCGGGCGCGCGCGGCGCGCGCGCGGCGGCGCGCGGCGCGCGGCGCGCGGCGCGGCGCGGGCGGCGGCGCGGCGCGCGCGGCGCGCGCGGGCGCGCGCGGGCGCGGCGCGGCGCGGCGCGGCGCGCGCGGCGCGCGGCGGCGCGCGCGGCGCGGCGGCGCGCGCGCGGCGGCGGCGCGCGCGCGGCGGGGCGCGCGCGGCGGCGCGGCGCGGGGCGCGCGCGGCGCGCGGCCGCGCGCGGGCGCGCGGCGGCGGCGCGCGGCGCGCGCGCGGCGCGGCGCGCGCGGCGCGCGGCGCGCGCGCGGCGCGGGCGCGCGCGCGCGGCGGGCGGGCGCGGCGCGCGCGCGGCGCGCGGCGCGGCGCGCGGGCGCGGCGCGCGGGCGCGCGCCGCGCGCGCGGCGCGGCGGCGCGGCGCGCGGCGCGCGCGGCGGCGCGGCGCGCGCGCGCGGCGGCGCGCGCGGCGCGGCGGCGGGCGCGCGGCGCGCGCGCGCGCGGGCGCGCGGCGCGCGGCGCGCGGCGCGCGGCGGCGCGGCGGGCGCGCGCGCGCGGCGCGCGGCGCGGCGCGGGCGGCGCGCGCGGCGCGGCGCGCGGCGCGGCGCGCGCGCGGCGCGGGCGCGCGGCGCGGCGCGCGGGCGGCGGCGCGGCGCGGCGGCGCGGCGCGCGGCGGCGCGCGCGCGCGGGCGGCGCGCGCGCGGCGGGCGCGGCGCGCGCGGCGCGCGCGGCGCGCGGGCGCGCGGCGCGGCGCGGGCGCGGCGGGCGCGCGGGCGGCGCGCGCGGCGGCGGCGCGCGCGCGGGCGCGGCGGGCGCGGGCGCGCGGCGCGGGCGCGCGCGCGCGCGGCGCGGGGCGCGGCGCGGCGCGCGGCGCGCGCGGCGCGGGCGCGGCGCGGGGCGCGGCGGCGGCGGCGGCGGCGCGCGGCGGGCGCGCGGCGCGGCGGCGCGCGCGCGGGCGCGGCGCGGGCGCGCGCGGCGGCGGCGCGGCGCGCGGCGCGGGCGCGGCGGGCGCGCGCGGGCGCGCGGCGCGCGGCGCGGCGCGCGGCGGCGCGGCGCGCGGCGGCGCGGCGCGCGCGCGCGCCGGCGCGCGGCGCGGCCGCGCGCGGGCGCGCGCGGCGGGCGCGGCGCGGCGCCGGCGCGGCGGCGCGCGGCGGCGCGCGCGGCGCGCGGCGCGCGCGCGCGGCGCGGGGGCGGCCGCGCGGCGCGGCGCGGGCGGCGCGGCGCGCGCGCCGCGGCGGCGGCCGCGGCGCGCGGCGGGCGCGCGCCGGCGCGGCGGCGCGGCGGCGCGGCGGGCGCGGCGGCGCGGGCGGCGCGGGCGGCGCGGCGCGCGCGCGGCGCCGGCGCGCGGCGCGGCGGCGCGCCGCGGCGCGCGGGCGCGCGGCGCGCGGCGGGGCGCGCGCGGCGCGGCGCGCGGGCGCGGGCGGCGCGCGCGGGCGGCGCGGCCGGCGGCGGCGGCGCGCGGGCGCGCGCGCGCGGGCGCGCGCGGCGGCGCGGCGCGCGCGGCGCGGCGGCGGGCGCGGGCGCGGGCGCGCCGCGGCGCGGGCGCGCGCGGCGCGCGCGGCGCGCGCGCGGCGGGCGCGCGGCGGCGCGGGCGCGGCGCGCGCGGGCGCGGCGCGCGCGCGGGGCGCGCGGCGCGCGCGGCCGCGCGGCGGCGCGCGGCGGCGCGGGCGGCGGGCGCGCGCGGCGCGCGGCGGCGCCGCGGGCGCGCGCGCGGGGCGCGGCGCGGCGCGCGCGGCGGCGGCGCGGCGCGGGCGCGCGCGCGGCGGCGGCGCGCGCGGGGCGGCGCGGCGCGCGGGCGCGCGCGGCGCCGCGCGCGCGGCGCGGCGCGCGGGCGGCGCGCGGCGGCGCGCGCGGCGGCGCGCGCGGCGCGCGCGGCGCGGGCGCGGGCGGCGGCGCGGCGCGCGCGGCGCGGCGCGCGGCGGCGCGCGGGGCGCGGCGCGCGCGGCGGCGCGCGCGGCGCGCGGCGGCGCGCCGCGGCGGCGCGCGGCGGCGCGGGCGGCGCGGCGGGGCGCGCGGCGCGGCGCGGCGGCGGCGGCGCGCGCGCGGGCGCGCGCGGCGCGGCGCGGCGCGCGGGCGGGCGCGGCGCGCGCGGCGCGCGGCGCGGGCGCGCGGCGCGGCGCGGCGGCGGCGCGGGCGCGCGCGCGGGCGGCGCGGCGGCGCGCGCGGCGCGGCGCGGCGGCGCGCGGCGCGGCGCGGCGCGCGGCGCGGCGGGCGCGCGCGCGCGCGCGGCGGCGGCGGGCGGCGCGCGCGGCGGGGCGCGGCGCGGCGCGCGGGCGCGCGGGCGCGCGCGCGCGCGGGCGCGCGCGCGCGCGCGGCGCGGGGCGGCGCGGCGGGCGGGCGGCGCGGCGCGGGCGCGCGGCGCGGCGGCGCGGCGGCGCGGGCGGGCGCGCGCGGCGCGCGCGGCGGGCGCGCGCGGCGGCGCGGCGGCGCGCGGCGGGCGCGCGCGCGGCGCGGCGGCGCGCGGGCGGCGCGCGCGGCGGCGCGGCGCGGGCGCGCGGCGGCGCGGCGGCGCGGGCGGCGCGGCGCGGCGCGGGCCGGCGCGGCGCGGCGCGCGGCGCGCGCGGGCGGCGCGCGGCGGCGGCGCGGGCGGCGCGCGGCGGCGGCGCGCGCGGCGGGCGCGGCGCGCGCGGCGCCGGCGCGCGGGCGGCGCGCGGGCGCGCGCGGCGCGCGGCGCGCGGCGGCGCGGCGGCGGCGCCGCGGCGCGGGCGCGCGGCCGGCGCGGCGGCGGCGGGCGCGGCGCCGCGCGCGCGCGGCGGGCGCGGCGCGCGGCGCGGGCGCGCGCGGGCGGCGGCGCGGCGCGCGGGCGCGCGCGCGCGGCGCCGCGCGGGCGCGGCGCGGCGCGCGGCGCGCGGGCGCGCGCGCGGCGGCGGCGGCGCGGGCGCGCGCGGCGCGGGCGCGCGGCGGCCGCGGCGCGGCGCCGCGCGGCGCGCGCGCGGCGGCGGCGCGGCGGCGGCGCGGGCGCGGCGGGCGCGCGCGCGGCGCGCGCGGCGGCGCGCGGCGCGCGGGGCGCGCGCGCGCGCGGCGCGGCGCGCGCGGCGCGGCGCGCGCGCGCGGCGCGCGCGGCGCGGCGGCGCGGCGCGGCGCGGCGCGGCGGCGGGCGCGCGCGCGGCGCGCGCGGCGCGGCGGGCGCGCGGCGGGCGCGGCGCGGCGCGCGCGGCGCGGGCGCGCGGCGCGGCGCGCGGCGCGGCGGCGCGGCGCGCGCGCGCGGGCGCGGCGCGCGCGCGGCGCGCGGCGCGCGCGCGGCGGCGCGCGGCGCGGCGCGGGGCGCGGCGCGCGGCGCGCGCGCGGGCGGCGGCCGCGGCGCGCGGCGCGGCGCGCGCGCGCGGCGCGGCGCGGCGCGGGCGCGCGGCGGGCGCGCGGCCGCGGCGGCGCGGCGGCGGCGCGGCGCGGCGCGGGCGGCGCGGGCGCGCGGCGCGCGCGGCGGCGGCGGCGCGGCGCGCGGGCGGCGCGGCGCGCGGGCGCGCGCGGGCGCGCGGCGCGGCGGGCGCGCGCGCGGCGCGGCGCGCGGCGCGCGGCGGCGCGCGGCGGCGCGCGCGCGGCGCGGGCGCGCGGCGGCGCGCGCGGGCGCGGCGGCGCGGCGCGGCGCGGGCGCGGCGGCGGCGCGCGCGGCGCGCGCGCGGCGGGCGGCGGCGCGGCGCGCGGGCGCGCGGGCGGCGCGCGCGGCGCGGCGCGGCGCGCGGCGCGGCGCGCGGCGGCGCGGCGCCGCGGCGCGGCGCGGCGCGGCGCGCGGCGGGGCGCGGCGGGCGCGCGCGGCGCGGCGCGCGCGCGGCGCGGCGCGCGCGCGCGGGCGGCGGCGCGGCGCGGCGCGGCGCGGGCGCGCGCGCGCGGCGCGGCGGCGCGCGGCGGGCGCGGCGCGGCGCGCGCGCGGCGGCGCGCGCGGCGCGCGCGCGGCGCGCGCGCGCGGGCGCGGCGCGCGCGGCGCGCGCGGCGCGCGGCGCGGCGCCGGCGCGGCGCGGCGGCGGCGCGGCGCGCGGGCGGCGCGCGCGGCGCGGGCGCGCGGCGGCGCGCGCGGCGCGCGCGGCGCGGCGGCGCGCGGCGCGGCGCGCGGGCGCGCGCGCGGCCGCGGCGGCGCGGCGCGCGCGCGCGGCGCGCGGCGCGCGCGCGGCGCGCGCGGCGGGCGGCGCGGCGCGCGGGCGGGCGCGCGCGGCGGCGCGGGGCGCGGCGCGGCGGCGCGGCGGCGCGGCGCGCGGCGCGGCGCGGCGCGGCGCGCGGGCGCGGCGCGGCGCGCCGCGGGCGGCGGCGGGCGCGCGCGGGCGCGGCGCGGCGCGGCGCGGCGGCGGCGGCGCGGCGCGCGCGCGCGGCGCGCGGCGCGCGCGGCGCGCGGCGGGCGCGCGCGCGGCGGCGGCGCGCGGGCGCGCGCGGCGCGGGCGGCGGCGCGCGGTGCGCGCGGCGGCGCGCGCGCGGCGGCGCGGCGCGGCGGCGCGCGGCGGCGCGCGCGGCGGCGGCGCGCGCGCGGCGCGCGCGGCGGGCGGCGCGCGCGGCGCGGGCGCGCGCGCGGCGGCGCGGCGGCGCGGCGCGGCGGGCGCGCGCGCGGCGGCGGCGGCGCGCGCGGGCGGCGCGCGCGGCGCGGGCGCGCGGCGGCGCGGCGGCGCGGGCGGCGCGGCGGCGCGCGGCGCGGGCGCGGCGCGCGGCGCGCGCGGCGCGGGCGCGGCGCGCGGCGGCGGGCGCGCGGCGGGCGCGGCGGGCGCGCGCGCGCGGGCGGCGCGGCGCGCGGGCGCGGGCGCGCGGCGCGCGGCGCGGCGGGCGGCGGGGCGCGCGGCGGCGGGCGCGCGGCGGCGGCGCGGCGCGGCGCGCGGGCGGGCGGCGCGGCGCGCGCGCGCGGGCGCGCGGCGCGCGGCGCGGGCGCGGCGCGGCGCGGGCGGCGGCGCGCGGCGCGGCGGCGCGGCGCGCGGCGCGGGCGCGGCGGCGGCGCGCGGCGCGCGCGCGGGCGGCGCGGCGCGCGCGCGGCGGCGCGGCGCGCGGCGCGCGCGGCGGCGGCGCCGGCGGCGCGGGCGGCGCGCGGCGCGCGGCGCGGCGCGTCGCGGCGCGGGCCGCGGCGGCGGGCGCGCGGCGGCGGGCGCGGGCGCGGGCGGCGCGGCGCGCGGCGCGGCGCGGCGCGGCGGCGGCGGGCGCGCGGCGCGCGCCGGCGGCGCGCGCGGCGCGCGGCGCGGCGGGCGCGCGGCGCGCGCGGCGCGCGGCGCGCGGGCGGCGGCGCGGGCGGCGCGCGGCGCGGGCGCGCGCGCGGCGGCGGCGCGCGCGCGGCGCGGCGCG
>NW_027311845.1:0-23000 GCF_918797505.1 Bemisia tabaci
GGGGGGGGGGCGGAACATGCATGTGCATTTAAAATTTTACAAGACGACTTCACCGCTGTGTTATTTGTCCCGGTTATTTCTCGGTATATGCAAAGCAAGAAAATTAACGGGATGTACCCTCTTCCGTGTGCAAATTACTGCGGAGGTCGCCGCGCCCTACACGGCGTTTCTAATTGCATGGTGCACAGTGGTTAGAATCAATCAGAGAGGTCGAAAACGAAATTTTTGACTAAAACTGCAAATTTTGATATTAATTCCGTCACATGGTAAATTTTAAGGGGTGTTTCTAGAAGAAAATCCCGCGAAGAAACCAATGGGACCACTCTCAAAACCTCAAAGTTTGATATAAACGGAGCTATAAGCTTTTAAAGTTTCCAACTTTTGTCCGACCTCTCCCATCGACTAGATCCACTATGCGGCTCCCCACGTGGTCGCAGGGGTAGTAATAAAACCCCCACCGGTCCAAAATCGCTGCAACCTTTATGAACTCTTCTGCGCGCGCTGGTGTATCAAAATCTTAAGCCCAGTGGCGAGGCGTGCTTTGCGATATATCGATTGTAGTGACATTTAAACCTATGGAAAAGGATCGATAAACAGGGTGTTCGCAGCGAACACCTTGATAATCGATTCTTTACCATATGTTTAAATGGCATAACAATCGATGTATCGCAATTCACGCCACGCCACTGCTTAAGCCCTTTCGTTTTTCAGTCTCTTTCGGTAATGCTTTTAAAATTCACGGAACGAGGGGTGGGTCTCTCAAAATTTTGAATTATCGAGGCCATAAGTCGCCCATCAGCGCTCAAAGAACGTCTCGCCGGCATTCCCCTCGCCGTAGCGGAATTAT
Source organism: Bemisia tabaci (assembly GCF_918797505.1). Taxonomy (NCBI): domain Eukaryota; kingdom Metazoa; phylum Arthropoda; class Insecta; order Hemiptera; family Aleyrodidae; genus Bemisia; species Bemisia tabaci. Next base: position 848 of record NW_027311845.1, read on the forward strand.
GAACCTTTCTTAGGATTTCAACCGCAGCTTCTTTTTAATTTATAACGAGAGCCTTGAGTCAAGCGAATGTGAGACATAATCTGTCAGTCTAAGGAATAACATCGTAACTGCAACGCAAACCTAAGGGAAATTTGCCTTTTTTGCTGTGGAAGGTAGTAATTAGGTATTCTGTATCTAGCAACGACTATGCGTCAATAACAAAGCAGACATAATCTCCATGCCGTGCGCCCGCCCGGAAGCGAGAATTCCTGAAAGGAACTAAAAATGCAACCCTCTAAGGAAGACCGGCTTTTATTGGCGCGTATACGTAGTATACCGCCTTTGCGATCGTTTCGACCCCCCCCCCCCCCCTCGATACAATAACCGAGTCCCCTAGTTCCTTACCGAAAAGTGACTACCGCGAACTTCTGAGATTTTCCAAAGCGTGTAAAAAGTTTACTAATCCGTCAATAATAATGATTAAAATTTGTTTCTCATTCTGGGGCTCGCTAGTTTATGTGTAATGAATACCAAGAGTCTACGTTTCTTGGTTTTTTTTAAAAAAACCTTAGAATGGGGCGCGCTGATTTAAAATATGCATATATAAGCGGAAGCAAGCGAACTGATTCGAGGATGGCTGACCAGTTCGGCACTCCTTGAATGAGAATTTCACTCACTCCGTTTTGTTCACAACGTTGCTTTGACATATCTCCACAACACTGTTATCCTTTTCAAAAGTTGGTACTCCTTGCTCTGATAGCCGGGGCCACCAGGATAGTGGTAAGTGCAATCTGTGATGAGCCTCGAGACTCATTAGACCATTTGCTAAACGTGGCTCATACAGGAGTCCACTAAGCCCTCTCGTCCCCACGCTCCTGATCACTGCGTCGGCGTCACGAAGAACAATGGGCCTTGGGTCCCAACGCGGCCGATACCCGTACCCCAATTACTCACGCTTCATTAACCATTTCACCGTCACGCTAGGATTCATCCAATTTTCAAAAAAAATTGTTTCGCATGTATTTAGCAATTTTTTCCTTACTCTCCGTTAAAACACAAATAAAAAGAGACCTTATTCATAAAAATCGGCCGAATAGAAGAGAAGTTACAGTAATCGAAATCCGAAGAAATCAACAAAACCTCGACTCCTCGATACGAAAAATAAAATGAAGGGGAAAAAAAGAAAGTATAAATTACAATTAAATATAATTGACCTCAAAATTTGACAAACAATTCATTTATATACCTAACGCTGAAAAAACTGGGAGAAATTACAAAAAATTTGCCTCTTGCAAGGGGCTTCTTTGTAAGAATTTTGACCTGAAGACAACGGTCGAATAACAGCAGTACTCCATACAATACACGGTGTGCCTGAACGAGTTAAACATTTTTCATACGTCCAAATCGAAAAATCTTTATATTTTTAACTACAATGTTTCTTGAATCGTTTAAGCAAAAAAAAAAAAAAAAAAAAAAAAAAAATTCCGTCGAGATTCTGGAACGCAAAGGCGCTTTAAAAGTATTCTGGGGCTATAATAGCTAAATCACCGGTAGTAAATTCGTTATATTATTAAAAAGAAATTGACTCCATAGTTTAATTCCTTAGTTTCTTGAATACGATTATTTTAAGCACTTAAACATTTATACCACCAATTTTAGCCATGGGGTGATTTCCTGAGAGCCGATAATATCACGAATTTCTCATAGAACCCCTCAACAGTGGCTTGCTTTTTTGGCAGCCGATTCGGCCATCGAACCGGAGTTTAAATGGAAGCTGATAATAACCCAAAGCTCTGAGAAAAATTTTGAGATGAGTATAAGAACGGTTTGTTGTAAGTAGCGAGGAGAGGCGGGCAAAGCGGCTAAAATCCTATCTAATTTTTACAGTTTTTCTGTTGAATTAATGTTGCCGCGGGCTTCTGACTGTCCACACATAGTTCTGTTCAGCATATCGATACATAAGTATTTACATTTTACATACGTAGAATCTAATTTTCACGTCGGGGAGTTGACATATTTTGATTTTTTCGATTTTATACGGAAAATTGATGGTTTTTCGGGATTGAAATTATTATTGTTTCATGAAAAATAAATGCACCCAAAATGACTATAGCATATTGATTCTTACACATTTGCACTCACAAAATTGGTTGGTAAATTCAACGAGTGGGTGCATCGACCTGGTATATCAAGTTTCTGCAATTTTTTACGGCAAATCAGTAGATTTTCGGGATGTAGATTGCTTACTTTCAATTCATGAATGAATAAAGCAACGACATGGTTGAACTTCTTTGCATGGAAAGACGTTTAAAATAACAAAATCAAGACGTATTTAATGCAATTGCATTTATATCGAGTCAATTTCTTTTCAATAATATAACGGGATTTTTACTACCGGTGATTTGGGTATTTTAGCCCCAAAATACCTTTAAATCGACTTTATCTTCTAGGAGTTCGACAGAATTTTTCCTTTCTTCGCTTAAATTATTCCGTAGCACTTTTCTTCAAGAATCTGATAAGATTTTGCTTGAGGCAGATCAAAAAACTTAAATTCGATCGAATAGCTTTCTACTTTCACAATACACGGTCTCGTCAAGGTGCGTCTTTGACCTCGCAGTGTTGGATCGTGAATTCTCTTTTTATGCTGTTTGCCTATTTTGAAATCTCTGTAAATGAAAACTAAAGGGGTTGATATGTGCGAGTTAATGACGCGCCTTATCAACACATTGTGTTGGAGTTCACTGCTTGTTTTTTTATCCTTTTAAAGTGTACCTGCCTATCCTCATCAATTTCACTATCCATAGCTTTCTCTCTCTGGTCCGTTGTTGTGCCTTGTTTTCGTCCTCTTCGTTTCATCCACTTATGTTTGCCTGTCTCTTTGTGTTCTCGAACTATGCGAAAATTCTGGGTAATGAGACCTCAAAGAGAACTTTTTTGCCAGGCCGATATTAATTCCGTGGGTAGTCTTTTCTCTCAGGATTGTTTTAGGGGACTTTTGTCGTGTCCGTCCCGAACGAATGAAGGTAACTAAATTTCAACGTAGCACAATTGCAACTTGCGTATCGTATTTTTACCAGGAGACTATTGGGTATTTCTAATTGAAAACTATACATTGATTTTTCTCCTAATTACCCGGAAAAATCAGCAATTTTTCTTGGATAAAAACTGTCCTAATTTTCCGTGGAAAAAGTTGAATTTTTTTAGTCCATTTCGTAATTCGGAATGAAGTTACGTCTTTGTATTTGAAAAATAACGGGTATTTACCGCCAACAGGAAAATATCTCACTATTGACAATGTCAATTTCTGGTAAATCGAATTTTGTCGTATGGAGTCGAAAATCTGGATTTTGAAACTGTGACGAAGAATTTTCTCTCGTGTTTCAAAGAATAATTACTGAGAGATTTAGATTACTTTGTTCCATTTGAGGTTATGACGTCCTTCGGGTTTTCAACACTTGGCGAAGCGTGAATGATAGATAATCGACATTTCCTCATTTGAAGATATGTTAATGAATCGATTATTGAAATCTTCGTTGCAAACAACCTGTTTTTCGGTCCTTTTTTATAGGTTAAAACATGATTAAATGGCAGATCAATCGATAAATCACAAAACACGCCCCACCACTGGTCTTCAAGGATCTATAATGTTCTGATCCTCTAGAGGGATGATTTAGTAATTTTATTAGAACCGGTGTGGGGGTTTTTGAGCTGGAGGTCCAATTTTTCCTCTTCTCACAACTAGGATGATGAGGATAAAATTACTGTTTAACGCAAAAGCTAATTAAAATAAACAGAAATGGGTAAAATTCAAGCTCTTGGAAGTTTGAATGAAAATGAAGCCGTCACTTCACCCTCTCTCTCGCCCCATGTAAAATTCGTCTTTCACGGCACGCTGCTTTTGGAGAGTAAAATACGTGGAACAATTGTTTCCACCCCTTAATAACGAGAATTGGCTAATCGTCGTACTGAAGAACTATTTTAGCTCCCTCATATTTGCAACTTTTCCTTCGTTAATAATCAAGAGCGATTAATAATACGTGAAGTCAAAACGACTCTTTGAAAAGAATTCAGTGGGAACCTCCCCCAAGATTAGGACCTCTATTTTTAGCAGTGGCAGCGCGTGGTAGGTAGTAGTAGGTTGGTAAATTAGGGGGGTGTGGCTTAAAAGAAATGCCTTTATTGTGCCTCGTATGGTCAATTTTAGGTTCGAGTCCAGGACTGGGGGAGGGTTTATGAACCATTTCAAGCCCCATACATGTATCGCCAATAATTTTCAGGTTCAATCCGTAAAGTATGTATTTTATACTCGCGCTATAGATGTGTGTAATGGCGGTGTTTAGCGGAAAGGAGTCAACTGACATAGACCAGAAACAGGGAAAAATAGATTTCAAGTTCCGTCCCTTTAAACACTGAAAAAAAACTCCGGCTCCAGCAGCCGTATTTACGGGCTATATAGCACTCCCGTGCGTTTCCGACGAGGACACCGGAAGTTCCATTTTCAGGAGTCGGAATAACAGCCTCTAAATCCGTAGCAATAAAAGCTCCCGGCTCAGAGACCGGTCGTGGTATGGTTCCTGAAGGTGGGAATTGCGGTCTGGTCACCCGCAACGCACGGTATTGCTATATATCCCGTAATTGCGGCTCCTGGAACTAGAATATTTAATTTTTTGTGAAGTAAAAAATAAACTCCAATTTCTCCTTTTGCGTTACCAAATATTTTTGCGGGCATTGAATTTCTGACAGAAGAAAATATGCCTCTGCAAGAGCTGAAATTTCTCTGCATCCCATTTGATCTCGCTAATCCAAACGACATTCATAAAGTCTCAGGAGTTATCTTTTCATTATGTTCTTTAATTTTCATTAAGTAATTCCATACAATTTCAGATTGATTATGATTTCAAAATGTAACCAGCTAATTTTCTCCCTCTCTCTCTTCCAGGTTCAGGAGATCCTACTAGTAAATATCCAGTCCTCGTTTTCATCCACGGAGAGTCTTATTCGTGGAATTCTGGCAACCCTTATGATGGAACCGTCCTCTCCAGTTACGGGAAGCTTGTTGTTGTTACTGTCAATTATCGACTAGGTGTTTTAGGTGAGTCATCAGCTCTTTTTTTATTCGATGTTTGCGAGTTATTGCGCTCTGAGAAAAATATGGTTGTTGATGTAGCCGGAAAAATGCCTTTGATAGTTCTCAAGGGTCTCTAAAAACAGAGATTTCAATGAAATAATTCAAACATTACAAATAATGGTTATTATAGTTTCGCGTTATTCAATATTCCTCCCATCAGCTATCATCGCAACAAATGTTTAGATACACAGCCGATTTCCCTCAGGGAAGAAGACATATATGCGGAATTTTCTTCGCCTAGAGAAGAAACAAGCAGTAACTCCAGCGCACTGCCGCTAGAGAGCGGCTCTGGGCTGCTCATATCCAAGACATATATAAACTACTAGCCGTGTTTAGCTCGCTGTGCGAGCTGTCACGCCTAGCCGGGGAGTGCCCCTGGACCCCCAGTTCCTCGCTTCGCGATGAACTTGCGACTCGTTCCGCGAGCCGCCCCTCATACCTATTAACTTTTAAAAGAACGAATTTACTTTCTTTTAACGAAGTATGGTGAATAGTGGCGAATATGTTATCTTTGTCCTCATCCACAATCAGCAGACTTAGCATTTTAAGCCACGGCTGCCATCTTGGATTTTGAAATTTTGAAAATCTGACCGAAAATTCGAGTTTCCCGTTGAAAAATACCTTCGGATACCGAGTTTCATGAAAATCGACTGAACAGGAGCCGAATTAGCATTTTAGGCCATGGCCGCCATCTTGGATTTTGAAAATCTGACCAAAAATTTGAGTTTCCCGTTGAAAAATACCTTCGGATACCGAGTTTCACGAAAATCGAGTGAACAGGACCCGACTTAGCATTTTAGGCATTAATACACAACAACGCCGCTAGGGACGAATCCGTCCATGAAGTAGTACGACTAGGAAGCTTCAACCACGGCATTCTTCCAAAAAAGCGCGAAAACTTGTCGCTTTGAAAATTCAGATTTTAAACGTTAATTACATTTTTTTCAATACTAGATTAAAGCACAGACCAGTTTCGAATTATCGACAGTATCACCGTGATTCCAAAAATACACTACACAACATATCATTCGCTCACAAGAAAAAACAATGAATTAAAATAAAATCATGGCAAGGTCCACAGCCGAAAATGGCGACGATTCCCATCTACCAACGCGCGCTCTGACCAATGGTAGATGTACCATTGGTAACATCCACTGCAGAGACCGACCGAAATAGCAGCTCCAGGTGCTAGCACCAGAGCCGCTAAAATCACGGCAGACTTAAAGAATTTGCCATTGAGTAGTTTTCCGTTTAAAAATAAAGTATATGACAGGAAGTCTGCAACGTCGCAAACCGCGTTATGTGATTTCCGACTTACACCGTCGATATACTCGCCAGTCGTATGATTCTGATCGTTTGCGAAACTCGGGAACTGACAGCATCAGCTAGGTTGGGTTAAGTTAGGTCACGCAACTAAACTAACTTCGCGGATATGCTGGAAGTATCTTTCGAATTGAAGGCGCCTCAATCCCGAATCGCACGCTCTATTTCTACAGCTCCGATCAATGGAACTTTCTAGGCTCTTTATCCTTTCGGTACATAAAGGCAGTCACGTTGCAAAAAAAGTTTACGACTTTTATAACGTTGCCAAATTTCACTTAATATAATATCCGCAATTAATCGTGGATCCTGATAAAATCCGCGATTTTGAATTACGGGATGTGACGTAAAATGCCATCTTGGCTCCTGTTTGATCGATTTTTTTAGAATTCTGTATGAATGGGTATTGCCAAACGGGAAACTCGAATTTTTTGTCAAATTTTCAAAATTCTATGAACCGAGATGGTGGACGTGGCCTAAAATGCTATAATGACTCTTTCAAAGACATCTAATCTTTCAATCAAGATATGCACTTATTTTCTGTTCATTTTCAAAAACTATATTTACCCCCATCTAATATAACCGATAGCATGGGCGCGCAATTCAACCCTAATGTGTTGAAACTACGTGCTCCTAAATATATAAATGTTAAGATTACCGATAAGAGTCAGAGGTATTCCTAGTTCCTTTGTCGGCGATGAAAACCTTATGAGCTTTAATCTCTTCGAGATGGTTTCAGAGGTGGATTCAGCGATTTGACAACACTGGATTCCCTCCATTTAAACCTATGTTGACTAATCGATTTTTGTCGGAGCACAGCCCTCCAAGAATCGATATATTTCCATAGTTTTAAATGGAAAAAACTATGTTGCCAATTTAATGTGTCCTCAAATAGATGGTTTACAACGTGACCATTGGTAATCGAGGTACTGTTCAAGTAACCACGTCTACAGTCATCGAATTAGCTCGCTTATAACTATCGAAGCGCACTTTCAATCTCGCTCTTAAAATTTGTGTCGGGAATTATTTCAACTAGGCGGAAAGCGCGGCTTACAATGAGCAACACTCAAAGTTAAGGTGTTAGGGTGCAAATCTGATTAAGTATCTTCTTCTTCCTCAGCGCTCTTTCGCAAAGACAGGATCCTACGCGATCCATCCGCAGTAAGTCGAACCGCGTGGACTTGTAAGGCGCCGCACATTGGAACGATTCTTTGGAAGAAGTCGGACAAAATTTGTTTGACAAAATCGGTACAATTTTACGTTTATCGCATCACAATTTTAATTTTTAGGGGTGCTTTTTACAGACAAGTTTACGATAAAACTAATGAAACTACTTTTAAACTATCATCATTTTATATTAATGAAGAAATACGCTTTTAAAATTTTAAATGATATCCGACCTATCCTATTGACTCGATCCTTTGCGCGACGGAGAGAAAGAAAGCCATTTCCGATAGAAATGTTTTCCTCCATCGACAGGGCGGGACCTCGCCGTAAAACTAATTGACTGACTCGGTAATTGAATACCATTAACTTCCGTTTTCCGGGGAAGTTTTAAAAGGTTGATGAAATCTACTTAACGGACCTTTTAAAAAAGGAGTTTCGTAAACAAGGATCTCCGGCGCGGGTCGACCCGGAGATGAGTGGCGAAAAATTTAAAAGTATAAAAACTCGACCTTTAATGTAGATCGCCGAACGCTTTTTCGTGCTCAACCATCCAGGCTTTTGCCGTGGATTCACCACTTACAGCTCCGGAATAATGGAACCAAAGACAAGGATTCTCCAAGAAGAGAGGAAGATCAGGTCAAGTGTTTCAAATTCGAAAGTTCCTCAGATAAAGATCACATCTTGTTCAGGTATGTAGGATGAGTTCCCCTGACAAACCCGTAAATGAAGAGGAGGGGGGGGGGGGAGGAAATAAATACAAAACAGGGACTCATAGATATTTCTAGATTCACAATTGGACCGCGTTAAGCAGAACTTGGCTCCAAAAATACCTAATTAATCTCCACGTAATCTACTCAATGATTATTATTAAATAAAAAACACAGGGTGTTACTGCCTTGCTAAGCGAGAATGCCATAAATCCATCAAGATTTTCCCGCGTCTTTTGGAAGTTACTACTTTGTAAAATAAAAATTGTTTTACCCATGTACTTCAAATTTTCAAGTTAAGTTCTTGATAGTATTTACAAAAGAATTCAGTAAAAAGATTGTCTCGAAGTACACAATTTTTTCTGCTATGATACATTGTTTCCAAAAAAAAAAAAAAATAAAATGACGTTTACGGCGTTTTTGCGTTGCTCGGTAATTTAGTGATCCATTGAATTGATTTCTGTATCAGGGCGTAAGTTTATTGCTATATTTAATTATAATGACGTGTATTGAAAATAAATTTATGTTTGTTTTTTTCAAAAACATTTTCTAATGAACGGGGATTCTAAAAGGATGAAAAAAACCTTAAGTAAGTAATGAGTATGCAGATTTCGGACAAATACAGTTGGATCAAAACGGAGGAAGAAAGGCAAAGTCGGTTACGTTTTAATTAAGGGGCATGAAGAGTCTGGCCATTATCATATAGGGCTCACTGAAGTGAGTCGTGAGTCTCAGTTAATTTCAAAAGTATGTAGATTGCAGTGGGCAACGGGCGACGGACTTAATCTGTGTACCTTAAACGTGGAGCGTGAAAGAGGAAGAGACTTGTTGCCAGACCTGATTAAAATATCACATTCATTCGTGTCAAACTCAAAGGCACAGACCATTACTGCCGTGTTAAGGAAGAACGCCGTATGAACATCCGAGGGCTGCCAAATTTCCCCAGATTAGTCACGTATTTTCTAGGAGAGTTACTCGTAATTTTCTATGAAATTTTCAGGTATTTTAGATCAAATTGCGAACAAAATCGTCTGAAAAATTAGAGGCAAAATATTCAAAAAGTACACAGTAAATTCGGTTTTTATTGAGCAGAATTTGACAACGCATGAAGGCTCATACGGCGTTTTTCCTAAGCACGACAGATTAGAGACCAGTCCTAATCTGTTCGAAAGAGAATCATCGGATTAAGCTGAGGATTTTTGGAAAATCATTATTTTGATAGCAGACAGTTGAAACATGTTTATGTCGCAGGCAATTAGTTAAACCAGGTATTTTATCAAATGGCTAGGCAGGTAGTCATATTTTGGCTGTTTATGAAATTCTATAAATTTATGGCGAAGAACTCGTTCTCAAGATTTTAGGAAAAGTAACTTATTAAATCTACGAGCTCACCTTGTTTCATCCTCTCCCAACGCTTTTCATACATTTAAGTGTTAACATTTCAAAAATTCTGTATTTTTTGACATGCCGTAAATTTCAACATATTTAGCCGTTCAGGAGCTGAAAATCGTTTAAAATGCTATTGCTAGATTCATATTTTTACAGAGAATTCTTTTTAAAGGGAACAATGAATTATTATATAGGGAAAAGAATCCGAATTTCAATAGAGATAAGAATATTCAACTGTTTGCCTAGACATTTGATAAAATGTCTGATTTCACTTTTTGCCTACGACTTTATAATTTAAACATCGTGTTTTTCTCCAGAGTGAAATTTAATATTATTGATAATTTCAATCTTTGAATGCCGACGTCAAGATTAGTTTTCAATTATTTACGCCGATGAAGGGATAACTATGAAACGTAATACTAAATGAGATTTGAGAACGATTTTGCGAACCAAGATAATAAATAGTGAAAAAGGAGGGATTCTTACGACTATTGTTCTGCCGTGCGAAGGAAGAACGCCGTATGAGCCTTCAGGCGTTGCCAAATTTCCTTTCATAAAACGCGAATTTCTTGGGAAATTTATGAATATTTTTCTCCCAATTTCTCAGATAACTTAGTTCACAATTTTACCTAAAGATTCTGAAAATTTAAAGGAAACACATTCCTAAAAAATGAACTTTTTATCGAAGGAAATTTGGCAACTCTCGAATGTTCATACGGCGTTCTTCCTTAGCATGGCAGTGTTATTCAAAGCTTAAAAGCGCGCCCCTGGCGCATAATAATGAGACTATTGACTGACATTACCTTCCGCTCGAATAAAACTGATTGCTTCAAGTAGCATCCGAATAGTTACAAATTTCAAATCGCAATAGTTACAATTTGATTGAAGTTAAATACACACTAAAAATAGGCCGGTAGTTGAAATAACGGAGCAATGTTTATCGTGCTCGCATTTTGTCTATCTTATTAATCCAAAATCACAAATTACTCGTATTATCGCCAGAAAGTTGCACCGAAATTGTGATTTTATGAAAGGTTGCATTTTGCTTCATTTCGGCGTGGAAAATGTTTTTAATGATTATAGTAGCGTAGCGGTCAGGAGGCGTACCCCTTCAGTTTTTGTATAGAAAAACAGATTACAATTTGAACAATTTCACATAGTTTATGGGCAAGAACAACTTGAAGTGATGAAAGAAGTGATGTTTTGAGACTTAAAATTGAATCCTGACTCTTTTTCATCTAACACTTTGAGACTGCAGTATTCATTCATAAAGTTAATTTTCCGAAATTGTATCAAGAATCTCTCTGTGTGGTTAGATTACCAAAGAATCATGTAAACTTCTCTCAGAGTTGAATTAACTCTCATATTGCTTCATTGTTTGATATTTCATGAAATGAGGAGTCATTAAAGTTTTGAAAATGCAGAGTGAGAGCATCCTCTGAATAATAGTTGATCTGCGCAACGAGAATTCGACGCTGGGGAAACGGCTCCAAATGTACTCATTTCCGGTCTCAGCCGGAAAAAGGGACGTGTACTTACGCGGCAATCTCCGTCTCGTGTTGAAATTCTCTCAAAATTCAGAGACTCCTCTTTTCTTTCCTTCCATCCTACATTTACCTCTCATTTTCTCTCAGACAAACCGGAACAGCACAACCGATCCCTTTTGAACCGACGAAACTACGAGCATAAGATCACAAACAAAATATCCTGAAGGCTTTGAAATGCAGTAAGTCACACACTCACACACTCGTATTCGCTATCTAAGTAGTGTAAACGAGTGAGACTTCATGAGGTGAAGTCTTTCTAATGCATTCCCAACGTTTCAGTATCAACATTATTTTTCTTGAGTCTTTTCTTGGTAGAATGAGACCGATTTTCACGTCAAAAAGCTGCCACAAGGATCCCCGAAATTTATTCATGTTTTGTTGAACAGGCTGCTCAATGTGTCCCTAATCGTGCATTATTTTTCGAAAATTAGTTTTGTATCGACAGGAAGATTAATAAAACCCAAGAATTAATGTCTATGGAGTTTAATGGAGTCATGGGTGGGTTTTGCGAGTGCCCTACGTTTCGGGCTGTTTTGTCGTACTCGAATCCGTCCGATTTCGACCAAGTCCTTCCTTATTTAAGTATGATGTGATGGCAGTATACTATTGCACGTTGGTCTTTTTTCTTAAAAAGTCTTGATTTAGATTTTATTGCTTTGCGTAACGCCATCCATTCAAGGTGGACTAAATTAAATTTTACCTCTCATTAAGCATTCACACACGAAATTTATGTTTTCCTGTTTTTATCTAATGGTTCAAAAACTATCGGTGCATACTAATGGGTCATGTTGCACTAGTCACAAAATAGCGGTTTGATGATTTGAGATCATAGACGAGCAAACAATAATGATTTGTCCAAACACCTGATTTCCAGATCCAATAGAAACGACGTTACAGCCCCTCTAAAAGGCACTGTGTATCCACCACGATAGTGCTTACCATGGTTTCTTCCACATTGGATCCATCAATAATTAGAGAACGCACACAATTTGTCTTGATGTAGGGGTGGATTCTCAGGATAGCGTGGGATATCCCCTCTATTTTGGCCTCAACTTGAGAGCTTCTTTGAGCTTGAAAGTTGATTTCAGAGAAAATCAGTGGAACCATCGTGTTTCTCTCGAACTTTTACATAAGAATCAACAGTCAAATCGCAAATTCCTCACACATGCAACATCTCCATTAGTCCATCATTTTCTCCCTTAGTCTACAGGAACCACCCATTTCAACCAATAGGATCGCTCCATACTCCCTAGGTCTTCTTTGTCTATCAGTTTGTCTATCAATTTCACCAATCAGCCCGCAGCTGAGCAAAGTTCAATCTTGCCAATATTTTGTGACACAGGCAAGTGACCCAAACCAACCCGGTAAATCTTTTCACCCCGCCCCATCGCGAATGTTCACTGAAAGCGTCTCTGGCCCCGAACTGCCGTGCTCAGGAAGAACGCCGTATAAAAATTCGACAGTTACCAAACTTCCTTCGATAAAATGTCCATTCTTCAGGAAGGTTATGCATATTTTCTCTTGAAATTACCCGGATTTTTCGGTAGAATTGCGTGCAAAATAATCTGAAAAAATTGGAAGAAAAATAGCCATTAGTTTACCAGGAAATTCGTGTTTTATCAAAGGAAATCCGGCAATGCCTGAAGGTTCATACGGCGTTTTTCCTTAGCACGGCAGCGAGAGAAGGACGGGGATTGCACCCCGCGGCGGGGGAAGGAGAGGGGGTGTTTATTGGTGTGCTCGGAGCATGAAGCTAGTCGGGTGGAAATCGGGAGAGCGGGTAATGTTATAATTTGTCTACATCTTGAAGCCGAGCCGCTGCTCTCCTCTCGCGCCTTGGCCCTGGCCTCGGGCGCCCTCCCCCCGGTTTCCACCCACGCCCCTCCCGCACAACCGCCCCAGACATACTGCAAATCGCAATCCGATTACAGCGTGGATGAGCTGGGTGTCTGCTCAGAGGAGCCAGATTTCCGTGGCCGGAGAGCTGCTTCTGGAATTTGCGACTAAATCAATTCAAATTTTGCTTCTTAAAGAACTAATGATCTTACAGCTGTAAGTAAAGCAAGACGACGGTTCCAACGTTAAGACGTTGGAGAGCGTTCACCGTAGCACCTCGTCAATATGTAAAGGTGGTTTTGCGCGGACGGAAGAGATCGGTTCAAGACGCTGTTAAACTAAAGTTGGAGCGTAACCTAGGAAACATACATATATGCAAGAAATGTCCACGATGACAAGTCATTATAGAGTAAAATATAGGGGTAATTAGTGCAGGGGTACTTTGTACCCAACAATTTTTTTTAGATCTCCGACGACTAAAAATTTGAACGATCCTTGAAAGAGTCATTAAATAAAAGTACGTTGCAGAGTTTTAAAACGTAAATATATTAATTTCTCAAAGACAAGTCTACAGACACTACATATAGTGGACAAAATAGGAGAAAAAAAGGTAGAAATGGTACATAAATAAATTGAGAAAATAGGTATTGCTTCCCGCCACGAAGATTGGCGCCGATTCCCATGGAACATTGCGGGCCTTTGGATACATTAGTAACATACCCGATGCAAAACGACGGGAAAGAACGTACACTACTAAGGTGGTGAACGCTCAAAAATCAAAGTAATCAGGAATGGATTCGCATTGTCTTTACTCTCAGTGTAAAGGGACTCTAGTCAAAGCTGCATAAAAGCGAAACGGCGGCAACCGTGTGCGGACCAAAAGGGGTGAAGCGGTGGGTTCGGGGGGGGGGGGGGGGACGGGCGAGGCCTTCGCTTGTCCTTTCGGGGGATCCCGTCTTTAGCTGCAATTTATCGCAGGCTGCATAACTCAATTACCGGTGTCCTTTCCATCTCTTCGGCTATGATCTCTTTCTCTTAATTTCATACTTCGGAGGACGGCCACTCCTTCCGAAACGCACCCTCCGCCACCCCCGCCCCCGCACCCCTCGGGCCCCGCCACGAAATGTACCTTATCCGCCCCTCGCGAACTTTCACTCGAGATCATTTCTAATTAATTTTAAATGGCACGCCGCGCCGTCGTCTCCCTAATTTTGTCACGCTTCTGATGCAAGAGCGTAGCTCGGTTTCCACCCGAGCCTCAGAAAGCATGGATTTGTATGTAAAACAGGGCTCATGTGGAAATTGAGATACGTCCTTATGTCAGAGGAACGAGGATTTATCCCCCGCCTAATACCCGCGAATCTCGGGCCCGAGTTCGACACGCAAAAAATCCGTGCCCGTCGAAAGACCAAATGGGCAGTGTTCACGGAGAGGGAATCAAGTGTTTTCGGGTACAAGAGGGTCTCTTCCTTAATTGGTTAGCAGCGCTACGGAGGAATGTCGTATGAACATCCGAGTGTTGCTAAATTTTCCCGATAAAATACTTATTTCTGAGGATAGTTGTGAATACTCCTCTGTAGCCTGTGTCAAACTATCAAAATACTCCGTCAAAATGTCAAGGTCAAGTGCTGTGATTGGTCTAAGTCATCGAATAAGCCGATCACAACACCTGATATTACCTGATATTTTGATGGCTAGTTTTGATAGTGTGAGACAGGCCTTTGAAATTTTCAAAAACTTTATATCAAATCACGGACAGATTTCTCTGCAATTTTTGACGAAAAATACTCCCAAATTTGTTATGAAAATTTTTCCTTTAAATTTTCAGGATTTCTAGGTAAAATTGCGTACTAAATTATCTGAAAAACGGGGAGGAAAATATTCTTAAATTTACCAGAAAGTTCGTGATTTGTTCAAGGTACTTTGACAACGTCTGAAAGTCCATACGGCGTTCCTTCTCAGCACGGCAGGAAGGACGTGTACGAGCCTTGAGACTCTAATTGAAATGGTATTTAGAGGCTCACTAAGACTGGTTTCCCTCTCAAAGAATTTCAGCAGAATCGATTTACGTGTTTTGTAATGTCGGCCGTCCGTATTTTTAACGGGTGAGAAGGAAGGGGGTTGCGTGAAAACTTGAGAAAAATGAATATTTTGAACTGAAATTAAACATGTACACGTGACTCAGTGATAGAATCGCAAATTTGTGACAAATCTTCGGAAGATACACTTTTGTCACGTTAAATGCTCGGATTAAAAAAGAGCCGTCTCTCCCACTTGCCCACAACCTCACGAAATATCCCAATCGTTTGACGGAGATTATTCCAATTTTTTTGTTGGCAAAGTTTTACTTTCCTTAAGTAACCAATATAAACATTTACTCATTAAAATTAATTGAGTACAAACTCGCATAAAAAAATTATTCATCGGAATCGCACAGAGCATCGCTGCCTTGCTAAGTAAGACCGCCGCATGTGCCATCAGGCGTTGCCAAATTTCCTTCGACAAAACACGAATTTTTAGGAATATTTATGAAGAATCCTCCTCAAATTTCTTTCAGGATTTTGTTCGCAATTTGATGTATAATGTCTGGAAATTTCAAGGATAAACACTCAAAAATTATTTCAACATAATCATTTTCAAAGAAGAAATTTGGCAACATTCGAATGTTTATACGGCGTTTTCACTTAGCTCGGTAGATCGTGACGACTTCATTTCTAAGATCGGATCAAAACTAATCTGCCGTACTAAGGAAGAACGCCGTATGAACATTCGGGAGTCGCCAAAGGTCCTTCGATAAAATGTTTATTTTTCAGGAAAGTTATGAATATTTTTCCTTGAAATTTTCAGGAACTTTTGGTGAAATTACGATCAAAATAACCTGAAAAATTAGAAGGAAAATATTCATAAGTTCATTAGGAAATTTGTGGTTTATCAAAGGGAATTTGGCAACGCCTGATGGTTCATACGGCGTTTTTCCTTAGCACGGCAGTAATACCGTTGATGTGTAATAAGAAAAACATGGTTGATTATGAGGATTGAAAATCCCAATCGGGGGGATGATGGGGGGTAGGGAGGCTGGGAGCCCACCCCTTTGAAAAGGGCGCGAGAGAGGGATAATTTGAAGCTCTAGCCGGCTGAATACTCAATCGATACTCAATTGGGAGGGAAGTTTCTCACTATGAAAAAAGTTCCCGCGACAAATCTGTTACAGACAAAAATCTGCCAGCGACGAGGGAAAACACAGCTTCTCTCGTGCGGGATACCGGAGGGATGGCACACAGTAGAACGAGTTTTTAGAAGAAGTCGGACACGAATTTTTCTGGCTAAAATTTCAAAATGTGATGTTTATATAAAGCGAATTTTGCGATCGAATATCATTCATCTAACAAATTGATGAATGCCGAGTGATGCCGATGATCGGTGAAAGCAAGAGCCAATCAGAGTTCAGATTTTTTTTTTAAATGAAATTAAGAAGGAAATTCGAAAATACGAAACAACAAAACGCAGCGAATTGCAAACACAGCAGACTTGAATAGACAAAACACAACAACAGAAAGAAATGATGAAACAAACATTCTGGTGAAAGATGAAGTTTCCGACATCGATCGCGGCAATTCAAAAATCGAATTCAAGTCCCGAGGTGAATTCGAAATTTCCAATTGATGGATTTCAACGGTCTCCTGTGAGACCAACGAAGAAGTCGAATATCTTTCTAAGAAAATGCACAATTGTCGAATATTATTCAACGGTGAGTGATGTTCGATCGCCAAAATTTCCCTCTTGTCACAAATTCAATTTCAAGGGGTGTTTCTGAAGGGAAATTTCACGAAAAACCCAATAAACAATAAAACCACTCTTGAAATTTTTTGTTTCATATTTTCAAAAATATAAGCTCTCAAAGTTCCCGGATTTTATCCGACATCTCCAATTGATTCACTCCACTGTGCGGCACGACGAAATGAACCAGCAGACATTTTTGAAAGGGAGCGAGGTGAAATGAAAGTGATGAATAGAAGCGTACATGTCATGCGAGAGCTCGCTTCACTTCAACTATGAAAGTACACGGTCTACGACGAGCGTTAACTTAACCGTAAGCGTTAAAATTCGTAGTTGTAAGCGGGGATGAACTGAGCGACTTTAAATTCAATTTTGGGATGAAGTCACGGGAAAGCAATGTGTCAGAATAGAAAACTCGACGAAGGGTGAATACGTGCTTTTGGTGTGTTCTTGCGTCATGATTGGACGTCGCACAGTGGCTCGAGTCAATAGGAGAGGTCGGACAAAATTCGAAAACTTCAAAAGCTCGTAACTCCGTTTCTGCAAAATTTTGAGATTCTGAAAGTGGTTCCATCGGTTTCCTCGTTAACTTTTCTTCTTAAAACACCTCTTTAAATTTAAATTGTGATGAAATTGACATCAAAATTTGCTGTTTTAGTCAAAATTCATGCACGACCTCTCCACAATTGACTCGATCCACTGTGCGTCGTAAGCATAACTCTCTATATTCATTGGATTTTCGAGATTTGTACGTAAATGCACGTCGATGGTGAAACTGCAGAAATGCGTACCTCCGTTCGCGGCGTTGCATAGTTCTTGTCACGTCTAAAACGCGGTATGAGCCCTCAAACGTTGCCAAATTTCCGTTAATACAACACAAATATTCATAAAAACTTGGGAATATTTTTTCTCAAATATTGTGATTGATTTTTCTCGTTGATTCGTCTGAAGTATTGGAAACTTTCAAGTGTATCTACTAAAAACTTCCCTCGAATATTATTTTTCAATCGGGAAAAAATTGGCGTTATTCAAAAGTTCATACGTTGTTTCTACTGGAATACTTATGTAGACATAGTATGGCCATTCGTATCTTTTTACTACAGGAAAGCTGTGCCGCTTTTTGATCGGTCAGTGAGTTTTTAGGTTTCATGATGCTCTTACGGCCATAAATAAACAAACAAGATGATGACTCATCGTAACATTGATAAGGTGCCAAAAGTTGACAAAAATTTCAATTATACGGCAGTAACAAGTTACACTAGCGTATCTACGAATAATATATGAAAAACACATGAAAACACTGTTAAATCGCCTTTTGTCTTTATCCCAGGTGGACGTAAGATAAGCATAATTTCAAACTGCTGATAACAGCCGTCTTGTTTGTTTATATACGGCCGTAAGAACATCGTCAGCCTATTTTCTCACGACCAATGAAAAACCGGCACAGAAATGGCCATACTCTGTTTATAAAGTTACTAAAGTTTCTACAGACAGGCCCGCCACATCCCATCTCGGGCCCTGGTACCAGTTTTAAGGTCCGGGCCCCAAGCACGGGGGGGGGGGGGGGGGCATCCCCAGAGAAATTTTGGAATTTATGCGACTAATTGGACGCATTTTGAAGCTTTCATAAAGAATTTTTCCATCAATTTCTGCGGAATAATTATGTTTTTTTTTCTACTTTCAGCTCAACATACTTGCGAATTGTTGCATTCAAAACATCTGGAAAATTTT
This sequence comes from Bemisia tabaci, assembly GCF_918797505.1. Taxonomy (NCBI): domain Eukaryota; kingdom Metazoa; phylum Arthropoda; class Insecta; order Hemiptera; family Aleyrodidae; genus Bemisia; species Bemisia tabaci. Next base: position 19,429 of record NW_027311845.1, read on the forward strand.
TATTTATTTTGTTTTTGGGGAGGGGGAGGGGCATATGATACTATTTTCAGTTCTAAGAGGGCCAGGCCCCCTTGACTCCCCCTTCGTTTGTCTATGGCAAGGGAGTTGAGTCATGAGCCATTGAAGTCGAGGATGCCCAGACTGGAGACTCTTATAGCATCTGACGACGGAAGAAAATGAAACGCAGTCACTAAAAATATCCCTCTGTACTGAAAATCTTGAAAATAGATAGACATTTTCCAAGAAGTATACTTCTTTGAAAATTTAAGAAGAATTCTACAGTGCCCCAGCGTGTTTCTGAAAATCTATTCACCTTTTGCGAAATTTTTAGGGTAAATTTTTCACTTTTTCTTACTGAAACAAGGGTTGCATGTGAATTCGTAGTGGTTTTTCACGGGTAACACGGGCCCCCTCCGGGGCCCGGGCCCCGTTACCAGGGATCCAGTATCCTCCCCTCCCTTTGTGGCAGGCCTGTCTACAGAGCATGACAGAAAAGATGGTTAGATCTCAAAACCCAAAGCCTTATAAAATCCCCATTTGCACTCGTCATGTCCCAACCACTCAGATATCCATCGAGGGGAACACTGCCGTGCTAAGAAAAAACGCTGTATGAACATTCGAGAGTTGCCAAATTTCCCTTGATAAAACACGTATTTTTGACGACATTCATGCACATTTCTCTTTGAAATTTTCGGATATTTTAGATCAAATTGCGTACGAAATCGTCTGAAAATTTTGGAAAAAAATATTCACAATTTTCCCTGCAAATTCGGTTTTTATCGAAGGGAATTTGGCAACGTCTGATAGCTCATACGGCGTTCTTCCTTAGCACGGCAGAACAGGGACCCTTCTCATCGGAAAGGGACTGTCAAATTCCGCGGCACATGCATCCAGAATTTCCGGGAAGGATCGCCCGACTGTCATTGGCCTGAACCCTCTCAACTTGAAGGCGGATCTGTTCCTAATTTGCCTCTCGTGTTATGTCCGGCATGAAGTATAAATTGCCGTTAAGTCGTTGGAAGAGCATAATTCCATTATCGCTCGTGAGCCATGGAATGTGAGGAGATTATAGGTCGATAGGGCTCTTCTTAAAGTGCAGATGTGCCTTCCTTGTCCCCGAAACGGTTGAATGATGAAACCGCGTTTCCTTGTAGTACACGATCCCTAGAGCTGGACTTCGGAAGCGATTTTGCGGTTACTGCTCAAAACGTGTTTACGGCTAGTGTTCCGCACTCAATAGCACCGATGATGAATGGTAGTCGGAGGATTTTCTTGATTTGAATTTAAATGGGAATGTGAATTCGTGTGGTCTTTGTTCCTTTCTTTGAATTTAGGATAATTTGTGAGAAATTTGAAAAAGGGAGGGTCGCACAACTCGGCTCCGTTTCTGAGATTTCATTTAGTGCTTCGGCTTCCTGCAAAGAGCAAGAAATATGTCTCGAATTGCACTGAATAAATTTAATTCTAGTTTTATTACTGAAGAATCTGAAACAGGAAAAGTTGCCAACTTGGTTCTTTCTGATTTTCGTTTCTGCTTTCTCTGTAAGGGTGATTTCACGATAACAGGAATAGTTAAAATGTGAAATACCTTAAAAATAAAAGTGCACCAATTTTAACAGGATTTCATTACCTCATTTTAAAGGTATTGAACCTCCTTTTTCCAGCTTTGGCACGCTCTATTTTGATTCAGTGCAAAGTTAAAGTGATTGATAAACAAGCCATTGAATCAGGTATCAGCGCTTCCCGCGGGACTGCTGGAGGTCCACGCAAACATGGCGGCCCTGCCATATTGTGTCGGTTACGTAACAGACGCAGCGTAACCGACACTTGAAAATGTGAGATAAAAGATGATACAAAAGATGAAACTTGGCAATTCTTGAGTTATGAGGTGGAATTGATGCTGCCTTAAAAGTTTTCTAAACTTTGGAGACTTCCTTTTAGTTTAATAATATTAAATTGAGGTTTTTGCGTAGTGAGGAATTAGTGCTACACACCTAAAAATCACTGGTTTTCATAATAATTAAAGTTTTCATTGTAAAAAAAACTGACTTATCAGTAATGGTTTTGTCGAGAAGACTTCAGCGAACAATTTGATGGCAATTTTGAAACTCCTGACTCCGTCTGGCGAGATAAACACTGCACTCAATACAACTGCAAAAATTTGTTGCCAAATGTGGCGACACCTCTTTCTAATGACTTTTCTCGCTCAATAATAAACATTTCAGTTCAAACTGGCAATTTTCTTGAACATTAGAGTCTCTTTTCAGCAAATATTGCCAAAGAGTTCATGATCAGTACTGATTTGTTACCGCAAATTGCTCTTTTGCTTCAAAATCGGGGTTGGCGACGCGTAACCGACCGGACATTTTCGGCCTTTAAAGTCTCATATTATGAAATATGATAATAATTTATCATATTTTTTAGCGTGGATAGGTTCAGGGACATCATTCCTATTGATTTATTCATTTGGTTTTCAATCGTTTTGCCCTATATCGTTCATAACCCACGGCGACACGACTATTCCTCTTATCGTGAAATCACCCGTAAGAACAATGCAAGGGAAGTAGAAAATAGAACGTCTACCTAACAAAATTCGTAATGAAATGTAGGGACAGTGGACGAATTTCTGCCAAACGCAACTATGAACGAGTGGGAAAGATGAGGTGTGCTTGAGTAAAATTCTCAGAAAAATTCTCTGAAAAATACCCAACAGTGTCTTTGGAAATTTGGATTTCATCGGACGAAATTGACAAAGCCCGAAGCTTTATCTGCCGTGCTAAGGAAGAACGCCGTATGAAAATTCTAGATTTGCCAAATTTCCTTCTATAAAATGTTTATTTTTGAGTCAAGTTATGAATGATTTTCCTTGACATATTCAGAAACCTTAGGTGAAATTGCAAACAAATTTATATGGAGAATTGGAAGAAAAATATTCATATTTTTAACAGGAGAAGAGCGTTTTAGCTGGAGTCCCTTTGTACTGAGAGTCAAGACAATGTGAATCCATTTCTGATTGGTCGCCGTATTTTAGGCCTCCACAGTGTCACAGACTGGAATAAATAATACATTTTCCCCAATTGCAAAGATTATACTCTAGAATGGACCAAGGAATTACGGGTTCGACAAGGAACAAACGGAATGAGAGAAGGAACGGAGAAAGGAATTTGAGAATGGGCCGATCAAAGATTACGAAAAACGTTCAATTTGTGTAAGCTTTATTCCCGTTTGTGACTCCATCAGGGGGTGCTGTCTTGACTCTCAGTATGGAGGGATTCTAGTTGTATCCAAGGAAATTTGGCAAAACCTGAAGGCTTATACGGCGTTTTCCCTTAGCACGACAGCGTACGGCATTCCATTTTTGGGATCGGATTGTGGCCGGCGCGGTGCGTGGGGAGGGGGGACTTCGCGCCGGGTGACGGACGAAGGGGGTGGGAGGGGGGGGGGGTTACAGAGAGACAAAGCCGGTCTCACTTCATATGTCGCGAACGGATAATTGAAAAGGAAAGGGCTTTGACGGGAACAAAGCGGGAGCGAGCGGATAGGAGCCGCGTCGTGATTCGGGAGACTCCGAA
>NW_027311846.1:0-22934 GCF_918797505.1 Bemisia tabaci
GAAAACGAGGCCAACTCGGATTCGGATGCAGAAAGTTTATCATCAGACGATGATTCCTTCTATGAAATCCCTGATCAAGTCAACCTTCATCAGCAGTTCTATGCTAACGATGATAGTCTTATCCAGCTCTTGGTAAAATCATTTTCATGCCTATACTTTAACTCTAAAAATTGGTTGTATCAATGTTATTAACATGGGTTTTCTATCACTAACAGACTTCTTTCATTCAAAAGTAAGTCTATGGACGTAAATTTTTCATCCCAGAGAGATTTTCATACCTGAGACGCTCCTCAAGTTTCGTTCAAAAGTACCTGCTTATATAAAAATAGAATTCAATTACAAATAAAATTAAAAGTAAATAAATACAAAAACTTTATCAACGTTCCCATAAACACGGAAATTTACTTCCTGGTGCAGTAATTATTCATTGTGAGCATACCAACGGTAGAACTGCACAAATACTTATCTCAAGCACAGGTACAGATGAGGCCTCTTTTTTCCTTAAAAAAACAGTTTTAAAATTGATTCACGCAACTATCAGAGAATATTCTTAATAAAGCAAAAGAAATTCACGCAAAGCGTCGTGATAACTGTGAGCAGACATCGTTTAATCGCTTACTGGCACCAGAGGCACGGGCAGAAGACCAAGGAGCCTTGATGCAACTATTCGTGTTCTTTGGATGTGCGTGTTGCATACGCAATAATTGAAGGCGTTTTCGAATCCCTCACTTGCAGCAGCGCAGTGTTCCACAAGCTTACTGCCGTGCTAAGGAAGAACGCCGTAAGAACATTCGGGAGTTGCCAAATTTCCCTCGATAAAACATGTATTTTTGACAACATTCATGCATATTTTTCCTTGACATTTTCATATAATTTAAATTGAATTGCGCACAAAATTGTCCGAAATTTTTGGGAAATGATATTCGGAATATTCCCAGTAAATTCGGTTTTTATCGGAGGAAACTTGGCAACGTCCGAAGGCTCATACGGCGTTCTTCTTCAGCACCAGCAGCTTGGGTCATTTCGATTTGAAAAGAGGCACAAGCCGAGAGATTTTATTAACCATGATTTAATCATGTTTTTATCAGTCAATTTTACGAATTCAGAGAGGATTATTAACCATGATTTAATTTTACTTCCAGAAACGAGTATAACTTTATTGTTTTTTTCTGCTCAAATAGCAACGGACAACCGGTTAAAGAAGAACTGAGCGAGATCACGGAGCTGAAATTGCGGGCCATGTCTGAGGAGATAAGTCTTTCGCGAATCAACGGCCTCGTGCCTAACTTGACCACACTCAACCTCGACGGCAGTAGCTTGACCTCTTTGCGGTGAGCGATGTTCCCATTTTTCAAGTAAAATTGTTTCATTTATTGTGTTGATTTGCTTCCCATCATTTAGCGGTGGCTGTTTGTCTACACGACTAAGGCCAATTAACTATACCTAGAGTGCGCAAGCTCTCAAAAAAAAAAAAAAAAAAAAAAAAAAAAAAAAAAAAAAAAACTTCTTTTCCTGAAAGTATTGTCTAGTTATCATTCGCTAAGCCGTTTTCTCCTCTCTCAGTTTTGAGGTTAGGTTGACCCAACCCTACCGAATGCGAATTAGAGTAGCGGAATTAGTTTCCAGCACTAATAGTGGTTAGTGTACAGAAACCAAAAATCATGTGTGTCCAAATCACACAATTTGAGTTAGTGTATAGAAACCATTTTTAGTCATCTGACGCTAACTCATTTTTTTCAGTGTATAAAGGCCTAAAACATGGGAATCAATTAGAAATTGATTCGCGTTGTCTGTACTCTCATTGTCAGTATAAAGGGACTCTAATACTGCCGTGCTAAGGAAGACCGCCGTATGAACATTCGAGAGTTGCCAAATTTCCCTTGATAAAACGTGTATTTTTGGCGGCATTCATGTACTTGTTTCTTTGAAATTTTCAGATATTTTAGATTAAATTTCGTACAAAATTGTCGGAAAATTTTGGGAAAAAATATTCACAATTTTCCCTGTAAATTCAGTTATTATTGGAGGACACTTGGCAACGTCTGAAGGCTCATACGGCGTTCTTCCTAAGCATGGCAGAATAGATCACTAGACAATGTACAAAGTTTTTTTTTTTTTTTTAACCAATTTCACATAGCCTACTGGCTAATCCCACGCTAACTACCCCATCCATTCCCATGGTGACCATTGCCCGAGACCATGAATCTCAGGTCACCTGGCCGGGAATTGAACCCGGGACCTCTTGGCCAGCATTACAACCACTACACCGCAGGAGGCCGACATACACAGGAGGGAGATGTTTCTTAACCAAAATTTCACGTAAAACACGATTTTCGCGACGAAAATTACTAAAATGAACCCCTACCCATCATAATAGATGTTTCTTGACGCGTGAATTCAAACATCCCGCTCATGAAAACGCAATGGTCTACATAAGTCAACTCGCACAACGTTAATAATGTTAACGTCAATAACAATAAACGTTACCGTGGTAGTCTGTGTGATACAAAAGTGTGGCAGCCTCAATCTTGACGCTTTTGGATCCGCTAGAGTTCATTATTTACACTTTGAACAATAAAGGGTGGGAAAGGAAAGATGCTCAACTCAGAAGCCTGCCAAAATTCTTGTGAGGCGCGATTTCACTCATGTAGAGTATTGCGTTTCTTGTGACCGGGCAATTCAAATCTCCCGTAATTAATGTGAATTAAAAACGGCAATATCTTAGCTAGAGTTGATTTCAGAAGTTTTTGTCACGCGAATCAAGTTCTACGTGAAATTCTGTTGAAGAATCATATATAAGAGTGCTTAAATTTGTACTTTGTTTAATGGCCCATTCAATCTAAAAAAGTGAAGATTGTCGTGAACTTCCCTAACTTTTTTCTGAACAAATATTTTATCGAGAGAAACTAGGCAACGTAGAAATGCTCATAGGGCACAACACGATATGGGCCTTTTAAGCCCCACTATTCGATGCTGCGAATATTTTAACGCGAGTTCGAATGATGCGGCAAACACGGTGCAGCCGGCAATGAACGCATATTAGCGCCTGCAAGACTGAAAGAATACTTCATGCATTGCGCCAAATAGTGCGGTCGGCGCGACACGCATATCTGCGCTTTGGCAACGTCTGAAGGCTCATACGGCGTTCTTCCTTAGCACGGCAGAATAATTTCCAGCTTTTTTACGCATCCTGGCAACCTCGGGGAGCGGAGGCCGAAGTTGGAGCCGTCGACTGCAGAATGAAAGCACAAGATAAAGCTCGGAAAACGAGACGGGAACACGGGCTCCACGAGTGGAGGCGGCGCGGGGAAATTAGGTTACGGGTCAATTGAGACAAACGCTTTGAAGCTTACGTCTTCGGTTTTCACCCTCGGCGTCGAGAGGCGCTGGGTGGAGGGGAAAATTTACTCTTTTTCATTCATGAGCTCGCAGTTTTTCCCCTTTGACGCCTCCGCGATGGGCTTAAGCTTGAGTCAGGACCACGCGGACGACCGTGGACCGGTTTGTGTGGCTTAAAGGATTTATTTTACGCACAGTAAAGGCTCCGAGAGGATGATCCGTCGAATCCTGCGAAATCCTCAAAAGGTTGATTGCGACGGCAATTTTCCTGACGATTTGCAAGGAAAGTTAAAGTTTTCCTTCGGTGGCGCGTGACAGAACATTTGAGGACTCATATGTAACAATGGCGGATGTGAAGAATGACCTTTTCGAAACACATTCAAAAAACTGTTTTGGCATCGAGAAAATTTTGAGAAAATATTTGAGATGTGATCTTCGAAGATCTGTACATTATGCCAGAGCCAAACATATTAAATTTTCGTGAGAACCAAACAGTTTTTTAAGCGTGTTTCGAAAATGTAATTTTTCACATCCGCCATTGTTACATGTAAGGCCGTATTTACGAAAACAGATGTTGTAAGTGACTCGTAAAAATAAAAAAAAATAAAACAAGTCATAAGGATAAGTCATTAATGTCAATTAAAGTCATTTAAGTCAAGGATTTAAAAAAATTGAAAAAAAAACAATAAAAAAGTCAGCTCACTCTCTATTTTTCCTACCTTTCCATTTCCAAATTTCAACAGTCTCTAGAATATGTAATCGATATAGTTTTTTTTTTTGTCATTTAAAGAAAGAGAAAAAAATGAAGAATCCACTCACTCTCAATTGTTTTTACCGTTCCCAAATGTTACAAATGTTTACGAAAAATCCCGGAGCTCAGATAATTTAGGGCATTTAATGGATTATTGTACGTACAAAAATGTTCATAGGGCACAACACGGCATGGGTCTTTTAAGCCCCATTATTCGATGCTGCGAATATTCTAACGCGAGTTCGAATGATGCGGCAAACACAGTGCAGCCGGTAATGAACGCATATTAGCGCCTGCAAGACTATAAGAATACTTCATGCATTGCGCCAAATACTGCGGTCGGCGCGACACGCATATCAGCGCTTCTTAACTTTCAAACTCAAAAAAATTACTATAGAACAAGTTACAATACATACCGTGCTACAAGGTCTCCATTTTCCTTTGCTTTCGCAAGAATGGTCGAAACTATCAAACTACGCAAATGTCCAAGTTGATTTTCCAGAGGCCGAAACTCTTTTTCAGAGGCGAGTAAAGAACAACTTTTTTGGGGGAAAATTTGGAGAAAAGGTCATCTCTGTAAGTTTTTCTCATCCGGATTCCATGGTTGAATTTATACATTTCCCTTATATCACTGCGTTTTATCAATTACAAACGCAGCTAACTCATCATGAAATGAAAAGATCATCAGTAGGGAATTTCGAGAGCCTCACCCTCAAATTATTTGTTCCCTATGCTCAATTTATGAGAATGGGCCTGTTGCAAACTTTTGCTAGAGCAAAAATAAGAGTTGTTTTCTTATAGATAATGCCTCAAAAATCACGATGAGCGCATCGGCAAAGTCTGAAATGCACTCATAACTTCACAATCTGCGTAAGAAATTTGCGTTTTTTTAAGCTTCCCGCTTCAAAAACGATACTACGGCACAGGTGAACATTTTGTTAGAGGAGTCGCTCCATCGTCGGCGATATTCATCATGGCCGACGCTTGCGCGCAGTTCCGCGCGTGATTCAAGGAGAGTTCAAGGTCAATCAATTCGGGCGTGGAAAACATGAACGTTAAAACACGCCGATTGTTATCTGGTCTAATCCAGTTCAGGTATTATCTCGTCCCATCACACGTGTTTTGGCGGATTGGCGTCGGCCATGATGAGTATTGCCGACGATGGAACGACTCCTTTTACAAAATGTTCACCTGTGCCGTAGTATCGCTTTTGAAGCGGGAAGCTCAAAAAACCGCAAATTTCTTACGCAGACTGTGAAGTTATGAGTGCATTTCAGACTTTGCCGATGCGCTCATCGTGATTTTTGAGGCATTATCTATAAGAAACAACTCTTATTTTTGCTCTAGCAAAAGTTTGCAACAGGCCCATTGAATCGGGGTTTAAGATGCGAACGGTCGACAAAGGAAAATCTGGGAATTTCGTTTATATTCATCCTTTGTCAAGTTTAAAGAATTCCTAAGTGATCCGTATCCTGTCGTGCTAAAGAAGAACGCCGTATGAGCCTTCAGACGTTGCCGAATTTCCTTCGATAAAAACCGAATTTACTAGAAAAATTGTAAATACTTTCCCTCAAAAATTTCAGACGATTTTGTACGCGCAATTTAATCTAAAATATGTGAAAATTGTCAAGAAAAAATATGCTTCAACTGCGTCTAAAATACACGTTCTATCAAGGGACATTTGACAACTCTCGAATGTTCATACGGCGTTTTTCCTTTAGCACGGGCAGTCTAGAAAAGCCTCTGGGGACAAGCGGCACGAGGTGTTACGCAAAGTACGGTTTCAGAACAAGACCGATAAAAATTGTTCTACTTCAATCTTATCATATTACTCCTTTTGTAAATTCCCCATCTCCTTTGTGACCAGCTTAAAGACTAAAGGGTCTTTTGAGCCGTAAATACTTTTCAAGGGAACGGAGGATGCGTAAAAAGTTGAGTTCCTCCCTTTCGATGTCAACTTGCTCATCAAAACAATTCGAAAAGATTTTGCGGGTTTATTATTGAAATTGATAAAGAAAGCGTTAGACAAAGGAGACATAGAGAAAATAGAGCGATCCTATTGGTGGATACGGGTGATTGCATTGGACAAAGGGAGTAAGTAATAGACAAATTAACAACACACGACAGGCCCAACGGTAAGGCCGTCATTCTCCCTTCATAGTCTATTATAACAACCACCCGTTTCAACCAACAAGAGCATCCCATTTTCCCTTTGTCTCCTTTGTCTATAGCTTTATCTTTCAATTTTATCTAACAAAGCTATAGGCATATAAGACAAGAGAGACATGGAGAGATCCCATTGGTGGAAGCGGATGGTTGCAATGGACAAAGGAGGTGGGTAATAGACAAAGTGACGGTAACTCACGAGGGACCCGAAAGTTAGTCCATCATTTTCTTCCTTAGTCTATAGGAACCACACCATCTCAACCAATAGGATAGCTCCATACTTCCATGTCTTCTTTGTCTAATGCCTTGACTATCAATTTCAATAATCAGCCCGCAGAAGGTTGATCTCTGCCTATTCATCCATCACTTACATCCCATATAGCCTCGCGACTTAATCCGCTGTTGGCAACTAACCTCGTTTGTCCCTTGCAACCACCAGCTTCCACCAATAAAATCGATCAATTTTTGTCTCTTTTTTCTATATCTCTGTGTATAGCCTTGTCTAAAGTTCTTCCTATACTGCCGTGCCACGAAAAAACGCCGTATATGAACCTTCCTTAGTCGCCAAATTTCCATGGATCAAATAAGAATTTTCAAGAAAATTTGTGAATATTTTCCGTTCAGTTTTTCAGAAAATTTTCTTCGTAATTAGACCTATATTATCTGAAAACTTCAAGAGAAAATATTGATAATTCTCCTCAAAAATAAACATTTTACCAGAGAAAATTTGGCAACTCTCGAATGTTCATACGGCGTTTTTCCTTAGCACGGTAGTATAGCTCTGTCTATAGCTTTGTCTACTGCTTTGTCTATCAATTTCAATAACAAGCCCGGAGGTTGATCTTTGCCTATCTCTCCGTTACTTACATCACATAACCTCGACTTTATCCGCTGTTGGCAACTAACCTCATTTGTCCCTCGCGACCACCAGTTCTCACCAATAAAATCGATTAATTTTCGTCTCCCTCGTCTATAGCTTTGTGTATAACCTTGTGTATAACTCTGTCTTTATCTCTGTCGACAACGTTGTCTATCAGTTTCAATAACGAGCCTGAAGGTTAACCTCTGCCTATCTCTCTTATACTTAAATCCCATAACCTGGAATTTTTCCTCTGTTGGCAGGTGGCAGAAGGGACACACGCTGCTGCTGGTCTCGCTGTCCTGCTGGATCATCTTCACGCTCCCGCTGGGCTTCATGCAGCCGCCGGCGACGTCCTGCATCCGCCGCAACGCCACCGACTGGACCCTCGAGGCCCCCGAGACCCCGCAGCGGCTCATGAAGCGCGAGGCCCCCGCGTGGGCCTTCGACATGGGCCCCGGCGCCGCCGCCCTCCACGACCTCGAGCCCTTCTCCCGACAGCTCGTGCGCGCCAAGCGGGGGACGCGCCCCCGGCTCACCCCCGGCAAGTCCCCGCTCGACGTCAGCTACGCCTCCAACTACAACCACGAGGAGCAGAAGAACTGGGTCTCGCCCTTCTTCAGCTCTATCGTCTATCGCACACAGGTAAGATCATATACAGGGTTATTCAAAAGTCACGCACCACTGGCCATGAGGGAGAATGGCTATTTGAAATTTTTGAGTAATCTCCTGCACCTCTCCCCCTGAGGGGATCAAAAACTGGAAAGTACCTAAAAAAGTTCCCTCTCGGTATGAGGAAAATCGTCTTAAACCGCATATCGATAGCATAATTGAACGTATTTCTGTCAAACGGAACTATGTGCATTATGACGTGAGCCTTGTTATGCATGTATTCTTATGGGTCTCAGGGCTCATGACTTAAGGCACATAGTTCCGTTTGACAGAAATACGTCCAATTAGAAGTGAAGTTATGACCAGTGGTGCGTGACTGTTGAATAACCCTGTAGATGGAACCAATTAGGGGTGATCGCGATAAGTTGCGATTTGATCGGAGAATGTATCGCGATTACTTGAAGCAAAAATGTGTGCCTCTCAAATTTTCCCGTTTCATTTTCCGCACCAAGGAATGTAACTCTATTCCAAGGTTGCCAAATCGGCTCAAACAAGCATATTCTTACAAAAATGTGCCGGAACAATGGAGATGTTGCATGTGTGAGGAATTTGCGATTGACAATAGATTCTTACATGTATGTAAAAGTTCGCGAGGAGCACGATGGTGCCCCTGGTTTCCTCTGAAATCAACTCCCAAGCTCAAAAACAGCTCTCAAGATAAGGCCAAAATGAAGGGGATATCCTACGCTATCCTGAGAGTCCACCTCTACATCAAGACAAACTCTCCATGCAAAGATAGGGAGCAAATACATTGACAGGGCTGCCACTTTATTTGGGGACTCAAAACTGAAAACACGGCAACCCTGCTAATATATTTGCTCCCTATCTTTGCATGGAGAGTTTGTCTTGATGTAGAGGTGGACTCTCAGGATAGCGTGGGATATTCCCTCCATTTTGGCTTCAACTTTAGAGCTTTTTTTGAGCTTGGGAGTTGATTTCAGAGAAAACCAGTGGCACCATCTTGTTTCGCGCGAACTTTTGCATAAGGATCAACAGTCAAATTGCAAATTCCTCACACATGCAACATATCCATTAGGGGTGATCGTGGTAAGTTGTGATTTGATCGGAGAATGTATCGAGATCACTTGAAGCAAAAATGTGTGCCTCTTAAATTTACCCGTTTCATTTTCCGCACCAAGGAATGTAACTCTATTCCAAAGTTGCGAAATTGGCTCAAACAATCATATTTTTACAAAAATGTGCCGGAACAATTTCTGTCAGAAATTTTACTAATTTTTGCAAGAGATCAGAAGGAAAATAACGCAAATTCTCAGGAAAAAATGATCAAATTCTCCTAATAAATATACAATTTGCGAAAAGAACTTTGGCACCATTAAAATGTAGTTGCGTTCTTTTGTATTAAAATAAATACTAAAAACTATAATTGAATTTTAAAAGTTCGTCAGATTCACTGAAAAAACTTTTCTTCGAGAAACTATTTTAACTTAAAGTCTCGTTCCTTGTCGACAAGATCTAGTGTTTTTTGGTCAAAGGAACGTTGTTTCGTTAACGTGTTTTTAACGTAAACTCAACGATAGCAAAACAACGTTTCTATAACAAAAAAACTGATTTTGAGTTAAATCTGCACGGTTTTAACGAAAGAGAGCCAAATATTGTCGACAAGAGACAACGCATTAAGTCAAAATAATATCTCGAGGAGACTTTTTTCAGTTTTGGCAACAACCTGCAGACAGGGAGCATTTCGCGATCCTACTCAATGGGTCGATAAACGATATTTTCTTACGTCTGATGTCCCTCTCGTACCCATTCTACTGCAATTCACCAAAATAAAAACTTTTGTTAGAAACTGCACGGAAGAGGAAGCACAACGAAGGCGAAAGAATGTGTTCTCGCTAGACTGAACTGCACGAGAAAGAGAGCCGGGGAGAAATAGAGGGGGAGGGGGCTGAGGGAGAGATTTTCGCTTACGCTCCAAGTAAACTCAATTCTTGCTCTTAACGTCAGTCTATTGTGTTCTCAAGTGGCGCTCCAGCTTGGGAGGCGAGAGAATGGCCACTTACCTTGACGGATTTATAAGTTTTCGTGTATTAATTTTCCGGAAAATATTCCGTCGCCGCGAGTCTTTACCGCATCTTGGCCTAGGTCAACCAAAAATGACTTATGCGTATGATAAATGTTTCCGTGCCGGAGAAAAGCAAGTATGAACCTTCCGACGTTCTCAAATTTCGTTGGGAATAGGACAAAATGTCCGAAAATAAAAGTCCGAAGTTTTACGGATTTATAAGTTTTCGTGTATTAATTTTCCGGAAAATGTTCCGTCGCCACGAGTCTTTACCGCGCCTTGGCCTAGGTCAACCAAAAATGACTTAAGCGTATGAAAAATGTTTGTGCCGGAGAAGAGCAAGTATCACCCTTCCGCCGTTCTCAAATTTCGTTGGGAATAGGACAAAATGTCCGAAAATAAAAGTCCAAAGTACAAAAATGTCCAAACCCCGGTATAAATTGGCAGTAGAATCTGTGCTCCAAAATACCATAGACCTACAGCCAGCTGTAAGATTTCCAATAGCTTCTATAGCTGGCAACACAATTACTTATAGCCCTTTATAGTCGATGGCGATTAAGCAACAGCCAGGCGATAAAGTGTATGCTACTCGTAAATGTTACTAATTACGGATGCTAGGACTTAGTGAGTTTTTGGACTACCGCTCTCTTTCTGTGCTGTAGTATCTTGATTTATTTTGCGAGGAAAGCTCCGCACTTTTGAAAGATGCCTGTCATTCCTAATATGTCGGAGCGCCTCTTCAATTTCGTATGATACTGTGCAATATCTCTGGTGTGAAATGGTTGTTTCAAGCGCCGCGGTACGCTGCGGCGCGGCGCGGTGGGCGGGCAGCCAGCGCGAAACGCGCACTGGCGCCTACAAACCTAACAGGGATACTTCACGCGTTGCGCAATGCGTGAAGTATCCCTGTTAGGTTTGTAGGCGCCAGTGCGTCGCCGCTCCGCTTTGTGATAGGCTTTAATATTTAATCTCGCGGAGTCAGCGTTTTTCAACTGAATTTTGAAGTGTGATTTTGAAATGTTTGCACATCTTGTATGGATTATTCTCATTTTAATTGATGAAAAAAATATGTATTGAAGGAAAATATGATATGTGTTTTGTAAATATTAGGGTGATTCCGTATCAAACTTAATGATTCCCAAAGCACATGAATTTCTACACATTTTTTTATAGCCTTTTATAGCCGATGGCGATAAACTGTATAGCCCGGCGATAGGAACTATAGCCCGGCTGCATAATTTTTTATCGCTTCGTATAGCCCGGCCGTATGATTTTCTCCGCATTCTACAGCCAGCTATATGCTTTTCTACCGCCATCTCTAGCCGGCTGTAAGAATTCCTATGGCATTTTGAAACGCAGCTCCTATCGCCAAGTTTTACCAAGTCAAAAAAGTCCACATCTACAACATGTCCAAATATCTGTAATGTCCAGTAGCAGGATTATGACCAAAAACAAAAATGTCCAAATGTCACATAATTTGACAACTTGGCAAAATAGTGAGCTTGGAAGCTTTCTACAGAAATATCCATCTTGGGGATAATGGAGAAGCAGTGATACAACCTAAACTATTCTCGGTATAGTTAAACTACATAGACACTACAGACAGAAGAATTTATAAGAACAGGTAAATGAGAATATAAATTATGATTTTTATCGCAACCGGACATTCGGGCGTGTTTTATTTTGCCCATTTCACTGCCACTGGACATTTCAGACTTTTGGACATTTTTTGCTCATAGACTTGTTTCACATTGGCAATTTTTTCACTTCGGACAATTGTGCAATTCGTGATTCTGGAGGCTCCTAAGGGCGCTAAAACGACCGTTCGGCCGATCGAATCAAGTGAACCGCGATCCCTCACATGTGACATTCACACGAGTTTTTGTGTGGATGGTGTGCATTTCGTGATTCTGAAGGCTCCTAAGGGCGCTAAAACGACGGTTCGGCCGATCGAATCGATTGAATCGCGATCCCTCACTTGTGACTTTTACGCGATTTTTTGTGTGGTTGGTGTGCAATTCGTGATTCAGGACGCTCCTAGGGGCGCTAAAACGACACTTCGGCCGATCGAATCAAGTGAACCGCGATCCCTCACTTGTGACTTTCACGCGATTTTTTGTGTGGATGGTGTGCAATTCGTGATTCTGGAAGCTCCTAAGGGCGCTAAAACGACCGTTCGGCCGATCGAATCACTTGAATCGGGGTCCCTCACATGTGACTTTTAAGCGAGTTTATTTATTTTTGGACATTTTGCCCTATCACCATTTCGTTTGATAAAACACGTATTTACTTGGAGACATGAAAAAAAATGAGAAACGTTGCCAGAGCTGCATGTAACAAGGTGGTTAAATCGTGCTATTTTGCGTTTACGGAGAAAACAAGGCTTAAAAGTTCAACAATTGCAATTAGAGTCAAAAACTGACTGGTGCCGGCACTCATTAGCGTTCAAATATTTTGACTCTATTTGACATTTTCGGACTTTTTGACCTTGTTTTTCCCGTAAAAAAGTGTGGATCTAGGACTATTTTATTGACTTTTTTACTGAGAGACTCATGAATCATTTTCCTCCAACTCATTCGCGATTTGTTCTAAATTATCTCTAAAATTTCAAAGGAAAATACTTACTCATAAGTTTTCTTCAAAATTACTATTTTATCGGGAGAAATTTGGCAACACACGAATGCTAATACGCCGTTCTTCCTGCATAGTCTGAGAAACCATCGTGTCAGCATTGTTTTCGAGGCCAAAGCACTGACAAATAGTGTAAACGTAAGAATACAATTATTCGTGTTCTGCGGATGAGCGTGTTGCATATGCACAAAAATTGAAGGCGTTTTCGAATTCCTTGCGTTCCGCTGACTCCGTTTAAAGGTACCGGCATATGTTACACTATGATTGAAGAAAGACGCAAGTCTGGGAAGTTTTTTTTCAAGACAGAATTGCCGCGTATATAGTTTTGATGTTGTTTTTGGAACTTACGTGAATGAAAACCTTAAAACGGCAACTTTTCTCGTTCGCTGAGAACAGTCGGCTGTCAAAAAAAAGCAGGTCTTTTCCTTCTTTTTTTTTATCAGAGTTGAATCATTTTTTGGCGTGAGAAAATTTAAAGATTTCTGAGAAATGTCGATTAAATTCCTCGTGAATATTCATGAAAATGATTTTAACTGCGTTCTTTTGATTGGAAGTAACTGTGGCTTTTTTGTCCGTTTTTAACGACGTTTATATGAAGGTTCCTAAGATGATTGTAACTTTCAATGAGGTATGAAGCCTTTTTTTTCTTTTTTATTGCGCATGGTAATATCTCTCTTCCTACAAGTTAACACAAGAAAAAACATAATAACTGGCTGTCAATTCCCAATCAGATTTCTGTCTGTGTTAATTATGCATCTGATGACGTTTTTTTAGCCGCATGGTGGGCACTGTCAAAAATCTAGTACTGTCTACTGAATTTCCTGAAGAATGTTTAAAAAAGTTCATGTGATGACCACTAACATTCTTTCTTCCCATGTATTTTATGACCCAAGAGCCACAGACTCACACAGATAGTGGAGCATTGTTGCCAGATTGTGCTGAAATTCAGCACATTCTCCCATTTAACTGAATGTAAAATATTGTCTGTTTTTCACACAATCAGGCAACATTCTAGTGGAGAGAAAATAAAGTGGGATACGTAACTTCACTAAACTTTCGGCGTATTGTGGGCGTAATGGTACCCATTAAAATGGTTTATGTCCGTGTATCGTCAAGACCGAAGATCGAGTTCCCTTGCTTTCTCCTTGGAACCTCTTTTTCCTGGGCAGACCCCATATTATTAGATTCGCTATAATTAGGGACTGGGCTTTCTGATGTGAAAGAATACGGTTTCAGGAAAAATCCATCACCATACAAAGTGAATAGCTTTTCAAAAGTTGTTCGTGCGATCAAATTTATTTTCGAGCATAATGAAGAAATCTCAATCAGGAGATGACCGTGTTATAGTTGAGTCAAGAGAGCACCGATTATCTGGAATAGGTGGAAGTGTGGAAGTAAATGAAATTTCACCTACTCGTAACTCGATATAGGTACAGAGCAAGGTAGATTTAATACGAACATTTTCTTATCAAATAGCAATGTACCTGTGTACATAATCAGACAATTTTGTACGCAATTTAATCTAATTTATCTGAAAATTTTTAGGAAAAATATGCATAAATGATGTCAAAAATACATGTTTTATCAAGAGAAATTTGGCAACTCTCGAATGTTCATATGGCGCTCTTCCTTAGCACGGCAGTACAGTCCCTTTATAGAGATAGTCAGGAGAACCCGGCTCATAGATGTCACAAACGGGAATAAAAAGTACACAATTTCAACGTTTTTCGCAATTTTTGATCAACTCATTCCCGAATTCCTGTCTTCGTTTGTTCCTTGCCCGTGCCCCTAATTCCTCGGTCCATTCCGGTTTATAATCTTTGCAATCGGTGAAAATGTAGTCTTTATCAATCTTGAATTTAGCTTTGTTTCCCGTTTCCCCCCCTTGTTTTTCCACTGTTACCATTGTCTCGGGCTGCCCTGTAAAAATGTGTATAAAATAATGTTACTGTTTGACTCGTTGGTTGCAGGACATCAACAAGGCGTTCTTCCTGCTGCTCCTGCTGGTGGTGATCGGGGAGTTCTTCTCGGCGCCGGCGATCACCCTGGCCGACTCGGCGGTGATCACGCTGCTGGGCGAGGACGCGGATCGCTACGGGCACCAGCGGATGTTCGGCTCCCTCGGCTGGGGCCTGGCCATGTTCTTCGTCGGCATCGCCCTCGACCACTCGACCTCTTTCCCGGACCACCCCTGCGGCCCCAACGAGCGCGAGAAGAACTACACCATCTGCTTCGCCACCTTCTCCGTCCTCATGGGCGCCGCCCTCATCACCGCCACTCAGGTTCGTACACTCATACATTTCAAAAAGATGTCCTCATGGGCAATGGAGATGTTGCATGTGTGAGGAATTTGCGATTTGGCTATTAATTCTCATGTAAAAGTTCGCGAGAAACACGATGGTGCCACTGGTTTTCTCTGAAATCAACTCCCAAGCTCAAAGAAAACTCTCAAGTTGAGGCCAAAATGGAGGGGATATCCCACGCTATCCTGAGAGTCCACGTCCACATCAAGACAAACTCTCCATACGAAGATAGGGAGCAAATACATTAGCAGGGTTGCCGTGTTTTCAGTTTTAGAGTCCCCAAATGAAGTGGCAGCCCTGACAATGTATTTGCTCCCTATCTTTGCATGGAGAATTTGTCTTGATGTAGAGGTGGACTCTCAGGATAGTGTGGGATATCTCCTCCATTTTTGCCTCAACTTGACAGCGTTTTTTTGAGCTTGGGAGTTGATTTCAGAGAAAACCAGCGGAACCATCGTGTTTCTCGCGAAATTTTACACAAAGAATCAACAGTCAAATCGCAAATTCCTCACACATGCAAAATCTCCATTGCGTTGGTCGAAGAATCGTGCTTTGATGCTTGATTCTAACAGATTAGCCAAAAATAAGACGATATGTTCGAACAGCAACTTTCTAAGTTGAATATTAACCGAGATAGCGTCCTTTGAAAAGTCGGGTTATGATGTCATCCCGTATAGGGCCGGATTAAGGGGGTGGCCACATATGGGCCGCGGCCTATGGCGGAAAAATGTAGGGAGCGGCAAATTTTGCAATCCTTTTGAATGTAATTATCAAAAAAGAAGAGGAAAAAATCGGATTCAGAACATACATTACAAACGGGAAAAGGCGACAAAATCTCTCATTTCCTGAGAGTAAAAGTATAGTAATTTCTAATTTTGTTTTCTTTCGGTGATGCAAGAGACAACACATGTATTTAGTCGAGTTAAGAGAGAAACAAAACACGCAATTTGTCCTTGAGCGGAGCGGCGCAGAGAGCAATGGTGACGAGGACTGAGATGAAAAGCGGCGCGGCGGTCGGCATGAAACGCATAGCGCCTACAAGACTGCATGAATACTTCAAGCATTGCGTCAAACAGTGCGGTCGGCAGCGGTCGGCGGGAAAAGCATAGCGCCTACAAGACTGCGTGAATACTTCACGCATTGCGCCAAATACAGTGCGGTCGGCGCAGCGGTGGATGTTAAAATTATTAAACCTCATTTATGTTTGTTCCTTAATAATTTTTTCGTTCGTTTGTTATAAATTGAAGGCCTTGTCTAAACAGGGATGTGTTTACAGAACTTAACTTTTGCATAAAGTTCCATGAACTTTTGTTAGTGTTGACAGGGCTTCCACAAAAAATGTGAACAAAAAATCGATCGATCACCCTCGTGTTATCAGTCTCCTTCTCTCTTCTCTTTGTTTTGATTATCTCGGCGATCATGCAGTCTGCAGGTTTCTATTTGAAATTTTTATATTTTATTTTATTATTCCGACTGAAAATGGCTCAGTTTTGAGCCAACACGTCTCGGATTTGTATGTGTGCTTTTTAGCCTTGTTTCCCGTTGTTGATGCTACCACCAAAATAGAGATTGGCGCTCACGTGATTTGAAAAACAATCGGTTCAATTAATGTCATTGAAAAACGAGACTGATTACACAGTGAACAGACTCAGTCTGGCTCAGAATAAATCATGATGATCCGAGCGTCAGTTTCCCTTCTGCGAAGGAAAACCGACTCGAAGGAGAAGCGATGATAAACCGCACACAGATCGCGTCCACATCGACGCCATAATTACAAACCACATGCCCGCTCGAGGGCGTTAATCGTTTCGCGGAACAACGTCAATGTCGTCGTGTACACATTCTGCCGTGGGAAGGAAAAACGCCGTATGAACCTTCAGGCGTTGCTAAATTTATACCAGAGATGGACGAATCATGTTTCTTCCTTTTCTTTGCAGATTAACTTCAAATACGAGCCACCGTTGGAGGTGGAACAGGAGCCCCCGGTGGCACCGCCGCCTCCGTCGCGGGAGGACTATCTCCAGCAGGAGCTGGCGCAGCAGCTGAATCTACCCTCGCTGGCCAGCGGAACTACCGGAACTACCGGAACTACCGGAACTTACGGCCAGTCCGATGCCAACAAACCACTACCCAATCTCGGCAAGGTAAATATAAACTCGATAGCAAAATATTGTAGCCGCTCCCTATGGCAAAAGACTTTTTCTGTCCATGGACAGTGTTCGAAACTCACAGGCGCCAACGCGCCAAATGCGGCTAAAAGATCGGTCATGGCACCTAAAAAATGAAGGGTCTGCGCCAACGTGGCCCCCTAAAAATTGCCCCCTAAAAATCTGAATTTTCATATTAGGTGATTATTTGAAATTTTCAGCACTACAATTGGACGTATTTCTACCAAACAGACCTATGTGGCGATGAGAAATGTGGGGTGTGCTCTAGAAATCTGCATAAGAAGCAATGTAAAAGTGGGCGTGGTTCCTTTTGAAGAATTGGCAAAGCGGGATATTGCATTCTATCAAACAGACCTATGTGCAGCTGAGTGCGGAACTCATGAGCCGCGGGCATGGCAAGAGAGCCTTGTGCACAGGGCTCATGAGTTACAGCGCCCCGACGACGATCACCTCCTCTCGAGTCGGATCGATCATTGCCGCTGACGTCACTGGCGCACAATTATTCTCATTCACTCTTACGGCCAGAGACTAACGAGCACACCCCATATTTCTCACTTCCACATAGGTCTGTTTGGTAGAACTACGTCCAATTAAACTTTTGTCTTTCCCCAAGTTACAGCTTCTTACTAGTTCTGTTACGAAAACATCTTGCGTCTAACTTTTCACTAAATGCGCCGTAATCTGTAGGCAAGAAGTCAATTTGGCCCCTAAAAAATCTTCATTGGCGCCTAAAAATCGGACTTGATGCGCCACATGGCTCCTAAAACTCAAAGGTGAGTTTCGAACAATGTCCATGGACTACATGAGACGCGATTTATCGGGTTGGTTGCGGTTCAAAGTAAAGCACATTAAAAAAAAGGTGAAGTTGATTTAACATTCTGGATGTAAAAAAAAAGTGTACGAGAACATGCAAAATGCTGAATTAACTGCCACAGCAGTTACTTTAGCAATGCCAACATGTAAAACTAACTGCCGGTAGCGGGCAATTTAGCATTTCGTGAGTTCTCGCACACTTTTTTCACTGCCAGAATGTTAAATCAACTTCACTTTTTTTTCGGTGTACCTACACTGATATAAACATTTTTGTTCTTTTTTTTTAAGTTTCTTTGAATTCTATTCCTGTTTATTTTCAGTAACTCAGGATTCCACAGCCATCCATAGACATGAGTTTTAACAGGGATTATTTTACTGTCAGTAGACATCAAGGGGATTTTGGCACATCCATGCTCCGGCTTTAAAATTTTCAGGGATTAAGGTCGAGTAGAATGTTTTTTTGCAGATCCACTCGTCAGTTCCGTACAAATTTGTCGCCACCACCCGAATTCGAACCCGGAACTCATTCGTCTATAGTCAGACGCGCTGACTGCTAGGCCAACCTGACCGGCTGTTCTTGTGTTACTTTTGGTTAATATAGGAAATGGAACACAAACTAATACAAATTGTTTGTTGATTTTAGAACAGTTTTTGGTGGATTCAGCGCAGAAAACAATGGAGAGAAAACGCTCGAAAAACCGCACACTAGAAAAGCGGTCTAAGTTGGCATTGCACAGAAACCTAATACCACGTCTGTTTTGAATGAATACATCAATGGGCATTACTCACCTCACTGAAAACCCCGACTAGATTTTCTCAAACGATTGATAGGGTTAATTCCACAATGTGTGACGTGCAGTTCTCAAATTGTGAGACCTCCTGAACAGTTCAGTCGCACGGAAAAAAACGCACGTTCCCTATCAATAAAGAGTGTTTAGAACTCAACTTTACACATTAAAACACGGGATTTCTTCAAAACTTTCGTAAAAAATGCGCCATGGACCGGTAACTCTCAGTTTGCGGCGCACGAAGATTTATAGATGAAAGCCACTGAATTCAACTTGCGTCGTAAAACTTATTTATTGTATTCTCGGTTTGAATTCCGCGGGCAGGTTGAAACTAATTTATTTTTTAGACAGGGAAAAATTCGCCTCCATGCAGGAGGGGGAAAGAGGAGCAAACATGTTATGGCTTTTTTGACCTTTGACAGTGCTTGAAACGTTTTAATTGAAATGATCTACCTCGAATATAGAGCTGCGAAAAAATTCAATTTAATCCGTAATTTATTTCCCGGGTGCACGAAATTTGAAACATTGCGTTTTTGTTTTGTCGAAAAATAATTGTAGTAATGAACATTCCTATCCCGACACTAACTTTTAGTAACGTTTTCTATTCCTATTTTATGAGCCACCCCCCTCCCCTACGCAGCTTTGATGGGATGAATTTTTTTGTTTATGAACTGATCAAATCAAGTTTTGAATTTCTAAAAGTTTAGAACATTCATAATCTGTAATTTTCAGATCATAATAACAGAAGGTAAACAGCAGGACAGAAAGTATTTGATTTTTTCGGTTTCTGTCCTGGACACATTCTATCCTCTACATGCAATTATCTTGTTGCTTTGAGACACCAGTTTGTACATACTTTAAAAATCAAATTTTGATAGCTTTGCTCCAAAACTCAAAAGTTTTTAAACATTAAAGTTAGTACTACGAACAGATTACGGTGTGACACATGCGTCGTCGTTTAGAAACAGTCGGTGAAAATCAAAGTTAAAGTTAGCTTCAAGTTTGGTTGCTGTTCTGCACTTTTTTCTCCTGTTAGCAAAATTAAAAAAATATCAAGCATTTGGCTTTAAAATATGTTTTTCTCGCTCAATTTCTCCAAGTACTTGCAACCCACGCAGTTTCACTCATAGTGAAGTGTCAACTTATTTTCTCTCTATATTGCATCTTTTATATTAGAATAATCCACAAAAAAGGGTGGGAATGCAGAACCACATAAAGTATTTATCCGCTTGAATTTGTTGCATGGTAATCTTAAGAAGTATCGAAAATCATATGCGAAACAACTTCCACTTCATAGAGTTGGGTAATTCAAAAGTCTTTCTTACGGGAAAAGTTAAAATGAATACGAGTCATATCAGACCATAAGAATGCATTTCCACGTGCGGAAATCACCTGTCATAACTTAAACAAAACTCCCCCTCTGTCTTTGAAACTAACTGCCCCACCTTTCAAAAGTCCTTTGAATCGCGATGCTCGAAATAAGTCGAGTAGGCGCGGTTCAATCGGACGTATTTCTACCAAACGGAACTATGTGCATCAAGACATGAGCCCTAAGACCTATGAAAATATATGGAAAACATGGCTCACGTCATAATGCACTTAGTTCCTTTTGGCAGAAATACGTCCAATCACGAGTGGGTTTTGATTTTTGGTGAGCAACAGATTGAATTGACATGCAAGCGCAAGAAGTGTGGCGTTCTCATCTGGTGCTCTGTGACATTTCAATGCGTTTACTTCTGATTCCAGACGAAAATGTTCGCGCAAACTACTCGCGAGATCCCAGAGTGGGTCACAGTTCTGAAACACTTCGCCAATTTGAAGTGCGGTTCCTTTCTCTTCGTCGCCTGGTTCATGGGATTCGGAATTGGCCTCATTTTCACGTTCCTCTTCTGGCATTTACAGGTGCGTACACACATTTTGTCGTTCCCCTGCGGACAGAGGCGGATCCAGAAATTTGGCAACACCCGGATGCCTCCTTTTAAACCCATGCTAAATAATCGATTCTTGTCGAAGCACCTGGCCCCTCTAAATATCGATACATTTCCATAGGTTTAAATGGAAAAATGACAATGTTGCCAATTTGCTGGATCCGCCAATGCCCGCAAACCGATTGTTGAAATTGATAAACAAAGCTATAGACAAAGAGGACATGATGAGTATGGAGCGATCCTATTGGTTAATTTGGGTGGTTCTTATAGACTAAGGGGTAAATGATGGACTAACTAAATGGTGTCTCGTGAGTTGCCGTTAGTTGGTCTATTTCCTACCTCCTTTGTCAATTTCAACCACCCTCTTCCACCAATAGGATCCCTCCATGTCTCTTTTGTGTCTATAGCTTTGTCTATCGATTTCAACAATCGACCCCAGACGAAGAAACGTAACTCTATTCGAAGGTTGCAAAATTGACTCAAAAAATTCAATTTTTTACAAGAATGTACCTGTGCAATATTCGTCAAAAATTTGTCTGATTTTTGCTCGAAGTCAGATGAAAAACCAGTGACACCTAAGATTAATGAAATGCACGCGGGGAAATTCAGGAATACTGCCGTGCTAAGGAAAAACGCCGTATGAACGAACCTTCAGGCGTTGCCAAATTTTGTTTGATAAAACGTGAATTTTCTGGTAAACTTATGATGTTTTTCCTCCCGATTTTTCAGATAATTTTGTTCGCAATTTTGCCCAGAGATTCTGAAAATTTAAAGGAAAAAGATTCATAACTTCCCTTGAAAATAAACATTTTATCGAAGGAAATTTTGCAACTCTCGAATGTTCATACGGCGTTCTTCCATAGCACGGCAGTAAGCGCGTAGAGCACTGCGCTGCTGCAAGCGAGGCATTCGAAAACGCCTTCAATTATTGCGTATGCAATACGCACATCCAAAGAACACGAATAGTTGCATCCTGGCTCCTTGGTCTTCGGTCCGTGCTTCTAATATGCCAGTAAGCGATTAAGTGATGTCTGATCACTGTTATCTGTTCCTTATGAAAGGAACTATGTCGCACGTAAACCGTATGCACATAGTTCCTTTTAGCACTAATAAGTTTAATTCATTAACTAGTTTTCTTTATATGAAAACTTCTTTCCTTCTTAATATTTCATTCGTGAGAAAATTACTCATCAATTCATGGAAATTTCTCTAATGTTTGAAATATTTAACGAAAATCCCCACGCTCGGGACAATGTGAAACTATCTAAAGTGAGCTTGCTGATAAATTCGATTATTTTTAAGAGGTAGAAACTGCACATAATGTCATGCTGAGGAAAACAACGTATGTACATTCGAGCGATGCCGAATTCACCCCAATAAAAAATTAAATTATGAGAACAGTCATGCATTTTTATTTCTTGATATATTCATACACTTTACATGAAATTACGATAAAAACAATTTGAAAAATCTGAAGAATAATACCCATGCATTCCGCCGGAAATTTGGGATTCGTCAAATAAAATTTACACGGAGAAAAAAACTTCCTTGAGGTCATATGAATCTCTGAAGTTTTCGAATCACGTATCTGAAAACTTGAGGCCCAGCTGCCGAAGTTGAGGTCAGACAATTGAAGTACTCCGGTACATACCGAGGTGCCTCGATGTCTGACCCGAACTTCGGCAGTTGGACCTCAAGTTTTCGGCTGCGAGATCAGAAAATTTCAGAGATCCATATGACCTCAACTTCGGGTCCCATGCACGAAGTTTTTTTCTCCGTGTAGCAGCTTCTGAAGGCTCATACGGAGTTTTTTGTAAGCACGGCAGCATTACTCACAGGGATTTTACCTGATTGTTTCGGAATATACTAATCTCAATATGAAATGCGTTTTCCTTCATCTACATTTCAGGATTTTGGAGGGACCCCAACATTATTCGGTGTGGCTTCTGTGATAAACCACATTTCGGAGATATTTGCTTACTTCTTCAGCTTTAAATTGATTAGGCAGATGGGTCACGTGAAAGTAAGTCACCTAATATTCCTTTATATCATATAAGTCATTGCTCGCAAATCTATATGCACTGAAAAAAAAATCTCGGTGTATTTACTAAGAAAAGGGTAAAATTACCAAGAATTTAGGGTTCTATTTGATCCCAGTTTTTTCTTGGTAAAATTACCATTTATGGAATTGGTAATTTTACCGAAAAATCTCGGTAAAATTATTGACTTTCTCGGTAATTTTACTGGACCCCGGTAAAAACGCAAATATTTTTTATCGACTGTGGTAGAATTACCGAGATAAAATGGCAAAGTTACCAGGAATTAATTACCGATAAAAGTGGTATTCTTACCTGAAAAAAATAGTAAAAATACCGGTTTTTAGATAAGCTTACCAGTCTATTTTGGTAAAATTACCAATAATTGGTAAAAAAAGTGAGATGGTAAAGGTACCAACGGACCTTGGTAAAAACGCCGAGAATTTTTTTTCAGTGT
>NW_027311847.1:0-22834 GCF_918797505.1 Bemisia tabaci
GAAAACTTCACGGCATAATGTCGATTTGTTCTCTTTCAAAAAAATAAAAAGGGAGCGAAGATTTTGAAACATGGCAAACGAGATACGTGGTTTAGTTAGAGAATTTCACCGTCTCTCTATAATTTAAGGGCGATTTCCATAAAGTCTTTACGTGTTTCAGTTTACTGTCAATACAATGGAATCATGAGAAGAAATTAAGCAACCAAAAATGCAGCTAGGCTGTCGCTGACTGAATCCGTTCATTCGACGTGATGATTAGTCTAAATGTTCAGCCAGTCTCGGTCTATGATATTAGCAACAGCCTGCTTGCTAAAATTGTGTGTTTGTCGATCGGACATGACAGAGAATTTCGTGATATTTCGATGATTTTGAGAAAACATAACGATGACGAAAGAACGGTACCGCCTAGCTGCAAACTGACGATTGTGCAGAACTAAGAGAAAACTTCGCCATTTTTGTAATTTTAAGGTTGGATTTGCAATAGTTTTATTACAGCGTCATTGCAGCGCTCCCAGGCAGGATTGAAAAAAAACTAAGATTATCAGCTTGCGTATTTTATACTGAAGAATGCAGAAAAATTGCTAACTCATTTTTTCCGAAATTGGCAGTTGGGCAATATTGTTCGTTAGCCCTAGAGAGGAGTTTACCTAAAGTCTGAAAATTACCATCTTAATGGTATATGCCCCAAGATATACTTTAACAAATGTTGCATGGATTAGGTTGACTTTTGAGGTCATATTTTTTTTTTTTTTTTTTGTAAGAATCTTTTCGAGACATGCTATGCTAAAAATCAGCGATGTCTCAATTTTAATGAAAATTTATTAGCTTCCTCGATTCATCACGAGTTTCAATTATTTCATATGTGCAATACAAGAATTCTGTAGATTGTAACAACGTCAGAAATAATAGTTTTGCAAACATAAGAAGATCCTCATAATGCAGTTAAGAAAATGAGGTACCTTATATTTCATGGTTTTTTTTTATTGTTCTTCTTAAGAGATTTTCACTGCGGTTTAAAATTTATTTTTGGCCATTCCTCATTCGCCCGGAATGTCCTTATACATTCCGAACTGACGTTTTTTCTCTATTCACTTCAAGAAAAAAGGCATATCTTTCCTCCTCCAATGAAACGCATTTATTAGATACCTTTAAATCCAGGCTGGAACGTGCCAGATCTTCCGGCCCTGCGGGTGTTTTCATTCAAACATTTACTGCGTATCATTAATGTTCAATTATACTCGTTTGACAAACGGGTCTGCTAGGTGGATAATAAAGCGATACCAATATCTGTCGAAACGTTGCAGATGCTTTTGTGAAACCTGCATTCAACCACCCGCCACCGGTGAGATCAGCGTACGCCTTCGATGCCAGGTTTCCGAGAAATTCCACAAAATCTAAGATGTCAGAGAGGGTGATACAAGTCACACGCCTGTCTATGAACTAGGGCCGTAATTCATACTCAGTACTTGTACTCAGTGCATTAATACAAACACTTCTAGCTTTTTAACGGGAGCTCTTTATTGCAAACAGTAGCCGATCAAAGCCCGGTCAGATATCTGCTCACTTATTTCGCACGGGTTTTCCTTGCCTTAGCCTCGTCTATCACGCAGTTTTAAATATAGGTACTTCCTATTTTTGTAGTTTCAAAGTTACGAGCGGAACTAGTATGGGGTTGGGGGGCCCAGAAATTTACTTATCCCCTCCAATGTCAGAGGTTTTACTATATAAGGTGTGCGACATATTTTTTACCTTTGAAATTTGTGTTCGATCTTTTTGATAGCAATGAACAGTTCATATAATTCTGCCGTACTAAAGAAGAACGCCCTATGAACCTTCTGAAGTTGCCAAATTGCCTTTGATAAAAGACGAATTTACAAAGAAATTTGAGAATGTTTTTCCTTCCATTTTACAGATAATTTTATTCTCAGCAAGATCTATATCATCTGCAAATTTCAAGAGAAAATATTCATAAATATTTTCAAAAATGATCATTTCATTGGAGGAAACTTGGCGACTCTCGAATGTTTATACGGCGTTTTCCCTTAGCACGGCAGAATTGCTCCCAAAACCACTCAATTTTTTTAAGATTTCCAGGTCAAGGAAATCCCCTCAGCTCCCCCTTAGAGCTGGGGAAACCCAAAAGTCCCTCTCGACAGGCTGATTTTATAGTTTTTCCTAATCCTCCCTTGACGTGATGTCCTATTCTCCTAGTTCCGCCTACGTTCAGAGGAAAATCATTATTGAGCTTAACGATTCAATCATATTATTAACTCTCAGAGGTTCATGAAAATGAGATATTAAATAGAGCAGAACACCGCGTAAGACTAAAACAGCGACGGCAACCAACTTTGAGGACACCCGAAAAGTGAGAACCCTCATGCAAACACCTCTGAAGTCCGACAGATCGGCGCGGAGTGCTTTGCGATATAGCGATTGATCCGTCATTTGAATCCATGGAAAAGGATCGATGAAAAGGGAGGTTCCAGTGGCGTGGCGTGCTTTGCGATACATCGATTGTTATGCCATTTAAACCTATGGAAAAGGATCGATTAACAGGGTGTTCGCAGCGAACACCTTGATAATCGATTCTTTACCATAGGTTTCAATGGCATAACAATCGATATATCGCAATTCACGCCACGCCACTGTTCGCAAGGAACACCTTACTGATCGATCCTTCACCATAGCTCCAAATGGGGAAATATCGATCCCGGATCATTCACGCCTCGCCACTGATCCGGCAGCCCTGGATTCGGGATCGACCTCCCACACAATGGTATCATTAGGGACTCGCCCTCAAAAATTCCTCCTCCACGACACTATCCTGCCCAGCGGGACCCCACTCCGAAAAGCATTGCCGATTTATGATTTTCGAGTGAAAGGAAGTTGTAGCGTGAGCGTAAGAAACAAGCAATTCTCGGGAAAGTAGTTTATATACAAAATCCTCGCAGCTTTCGGCCCATCGAAGGATCTCCTATGGGTTTAGACGGAGGTGTGCACAAAAGGTGTTTGCCCCGGATCAAGGCAGCAGTGCGTAAATGAAACACTCGCAAACCGTCGTCTCCCGGACGAAGAAACTTAACTCCATTCCAATGCTGCCAAATTGACTCGAACAATACATTTATTTTACAAAGTGTACCTGAGCAATTTCTTTCCACAATTTGTCTGATTTTTGCGTGAAATCTAAAGAAAAATCAGAGAAATTTTCACTTAATAATTCTCAAGATTCTCCCGGTAAAAATACAATTTGCGAGGGGAAGTTTGGCATCAATGTAATGGAGTTACGTTCTTTCGTGGTGGAGACGATGAAACATGCCGGAGGTCGCCTTCCAACGTCGGATTAGGGAGTGTGCTAGGAAGTGAGATGTCAGTCAAGCAGACTCTCCAAGAAATGTAGCATCCGTGTTTAGCACAGGGTGTTTGGAAGACGGTCGAAATATTTTGACAGGGATACGGTGTGCCTCTGATTTCGGGGAATGTAGACTTTGCATGAATCAATGGTATTGCTGTATCTAAGAATGCTAAATGGTTGAACCCGAATCGGTTCCCGTGGTCGTCTCCAATTTTCCGAAATGGTTCCCGGATAAACTGAAACTTATATCCGCACTGGTTCCAGATTCAAAATTTTGCTACTGTTTTTGAATTTATTTTTGAATCACTCTTATTTTCATTTTCACAACATGTTTAACCATGCCTACCTTTTTCTTGGACAGTCCTGTGCCTGTCAAAATGAGAGAGGAAATGTCAGTACTTGAAGCAGTGTTGCAATAAACGCAGCTTGCGTTCAATGTGGGGGCAGGGAAAGTGCCCCAAAGTCAGTTTTTCGGCTAGAACACGAAAACGATTGCTCGTGTCCCTACGTGTAGCACAATTTTCCAATTTTGAAGTGATATGACGTACCCTTTGCCGTTTTTCCATAGCCCCATGGTGCCCCCCAAAATTGAAAAAAACATAATTCCGACGCGTATTTTTGACTGGTGAGCAGAGCGTGCAACTTTCTACGAGAAAAAGGAAGTGTTTCAAAAGAATTTTGGGGCACAAGACATCATAGTATAAACATTTCAATCAGTAGGATGACATGATCTTTACAGGATGGAAAAATCGAACAATTTTAGGACAGTCGTTAGGAGTCTCAGAAATCTTTCTTAAACGTCTCAATGTCTCTCTATTTTTCCATCAAGTCTCTCCTATCAGACCATCCTGTTAATTTTACTGCCTAATCTTATGATTTTTGCACCGGTGTAAAGGGTCGGGTCATATGTAGTTCTGATGGGTTGAAAGATCTGTCATAAATTATTTCTTAGAAAATGATGATGAACGACAGAAAATGAAAAATAATCGAATTGACGTGAATCGCATAAAAGAAACGAATAATACTAAACATCTCTCACGTAAAGTAATATTGCAGCAGGTACCAAAGTCAAAATCAAAATGATTTTTAAAAAAAAATCTAATTTTGTTCGGACAGTTGGACACGATTTAGGGATTGAAATTGAATTTTTAAATATTTAATGGTCCATATTGGTGAGTCTTAAGTCATTTATTTTTAGTAGGTGCCTCATTTCATCCGCTGCTTGAATTATCCTAACTGTAGCATACCTAAGAGATTGCAGAAGTATACATGGACACAATGCGGGAAATCAGAATTAGTTCAACACTGAGAAAAAACTATGGCTTATAAACCTATTAGAGGTAAATATGGAACACCACTAATAGTAGTACCTCTACATATAATAATAGCACATATACCTTAGTTATGGTCTCTGTACCTTAATTAGGTACAGAGACCTTAGTATGGTTCACAGACCGAGAATCATTAGTTTATTTACGACTATTATAGGTGTTCCATATTTACCTCTAATAGGTTTATAAACCATAGCTTTTTCTCAGTGAATGGAAAAGGAGAAAAAGTAAAAGAGCCGAAGCTGCCTTTCGAAGTTCTCAACGCTCGTTTTATTTCCGCCGAGAAAAAACAGCAAATTTAGCATTGTAGCCCCAAATTTATTTCTGTAGACGAGGAAACCGGGCTTAAATTGCGTCAAACTTTCTCACAATGTATCGTTGTGCGGCACTATTTTACTTTTTTGTTATTTTTCTCTTGTCAGAGCTGAGCCGCTAGGAACGAAAGTTACAAGCCCGCAAATTGTTTATTTTTCGCAGTGCAAATGCACTAGCACTTAGATCCAAGTTATGACAGAATGAAATATTAAATTTGGTGAAGAATACCCTTCAACTTTTTGAGTGCGTGCGGAGAGCTGCAGGGCCCAAGGTTGGTAGTAGAAGTACGGAAAAAGGAAGAGGGAGTGTGGGGAAGGAATTGTCGGGATGCAGAACTTTTGATGACGCTCTACATCACGGCGAAAGTTTAAGCTGCTAGCCTATACCCCCTTCCCCCGCCCACCGCTTCCACGTCGGGGACAATCAAAATTCTGACTTTTATTACCGCCGCAAAAAAGTGATGTTTTCGCGATAAATCAAGGCTCACGTTTTAGCAATTTTTCCCCTCGTCGCAACAAACAATAATATTTCTCTTAGCCTGCCTCATTATTTATCTTCCTTGATCTGAACGGCAAAGTAGTCTGGTTGTCAGATCTCCGGTGAAAATTTCCGAGTTTGTAGATCATAGTTTTATTTGCATTACTTTTCATTTAAAGAAGAAAAATGTGTACGATGACAAACATGATGGCGGGTGAACATTGAAGGTATTTTATGAAGATCAGGAAGTAGAGAAAATCCTAGTTAAAATCGGCATCAAAAAATCCCAAATCAGTCAATTCGACTCCAAAATACTGACGTGGGAGTTAGGGGCCCCCTTCAAAAATTGAAATTTCGCTAAATTGACGAAGATGCTTGGTAAAATATGGTTTCGCGGCCAATCGACCCCACAGAGAATCCGAACTGAGGTTAACGTTGCCCGTTACTGGTTTTTATGAGTTAAGGGTCCCCCCGATACTCCATCAGAGCAGCGTATGGAGGTCAACGTGACCCTCAAATTTGCATTCCTAGAGGTCGATTACCCATGCAAACAACTTTTTTCCTAGCGTCTATGTCAATTTAGTGAACTTGCACTTTTTGAGTGGGGTCCGTGTCCCCTACCTTGAGGGGCCAATATTTTGAATGGGCCCATTTGGGATTTCATCGTACCGATTTGAATTAGAATTTTCCGTATTTTTCGATTCCACGGAAACAACCTCCAGGATTCTGACGTGAACTCCTACTTTAGAAATGAGGACCCCCCTTTTTCTTTCCAAAAGGCGCAGGGGGGCGGGGGAAGCCCGGGACTATGAGATTCAGATTCCTTGGGGTTGATTTCCTTTGGGCCTCGGCGGTCCTGGGCTCAGTCTGACCTAAAAAATGAGCGAGAAAAAAGCCTGGTACGAGGTCTGCGGGCTGATTATTGAAATTGATAGACAAAGCAATAGACAAAGAAGATAAAAGGATATGGAGGGTTCCTATTGGTGGAAGCGGGTGGTTGCAATGGACAAAGGAAGTAGGTAATAGACTAACTAACGACAACTCACGAGAGACCCGATAGTTAGTCCATCATTTACCCCCTAGTCTATGAGAACCACCCATTTCAACCAATAGGATCGCTCTCTACTTTTTATGTCTTCTTTGTCCATAGCTTTGTCTATACATTTCAATAATCGGCCCGCTAGACCTGTCGTCGGGAATCGGTCAGTCGGCGCAGGGAAGTTCCGAGACGCTTTGTGCGCGTTCCTTTCGACTTAAAAGAATTTGTTACTTATCGAAAAAATTTGCCGACATCCATGACAGTCTACTACTGAGAGATTTTAAAAATTGCTTTCCGTAAAATTATCACGCAACTTTTCTCTTTCTGACATTTTATTCGGGTTGTTTAGAGTGTTCATGAGCATACGGGGAGACAATTCTGATTCCCTCACAAAATTTTAGAGATAAATGGAAGGTTTTTTTCTTCAACAGGGTGTCTAGTGTTTTTGGGAAATCCCGATTTTTCCTGATTTTTGACTGCTAAATCCTGATTTCATCATTTTTCCAAATCCTGATTTTTTGCAAAGAAAAATCAACGGACGGTTAGCAGATAGTTAGCGGAGAGTAAGTGAACGGCCGACTTTTCTCAAATCCTGATTTTACGACCGATTTTTCCGCAAATCCTGATGAAATCGGGATTAAATCCTGATCGACCTCAAATCCTGATAGAATCAGGAAAATCCTGATGCTAGACACCCTGGTCTTAAATCTCTAATGGATCCGATTGACGGCTTGACCACAAGCAGAACACAACCTTCTTTAAGAAATTTGACAACCGCTCACGCAATGTCGGGAAAATGTTAATGTGCAGTTTCTGTCCCCTGAACCCCTGCTCGCGTAGTGTTTACCGTAGCGTCTCGCAGTCCTTGCGCCCTGGTCACCCCCTCCCTTATCGACGGGAAGAGGGGCGGGGTGGGGGGGTATACCGCGATACCAGACGGTCTATAAACAGAATTTTATGCCATATTCGCGTGCCGCAGTCGGAGAACCGTGCGAAAAATCCCCCCACGTTAACCCGTAACGAGCGGGAATTTCATTCAAAGCATCTCCGCCAACAGTGGTCCGCCGGTTATTTAATGTGATTTTCAACAGCCTGTAGGGGATGGTAGTTTATTATTTTCGGGAAACTTACCCCCGGTTTATTTATTTATAATTTCCGTTTATGAAATCATAGGAAGCAGACAAGAATAGGAGGGAAGGAGGTCCCTTCCTCATTTTGTCTCTGCGTTTCTTTCGCGGTGAACCTGTAGCCATATGTGCTTTTAATTATACCTGTCGCTCACGAACGAATGCTGCAAGACTGGTCATAAATTCTCCGAATTTCAAGCTGCGTAACCAATAGAATAGCATTGAGAGTGCTTTCCATTAAAACTGGCAACGCTCGGATTCACCTGTTTTCAGCACTCGGTGAGTAAACTTTGTGGTGCACCTCAAAGGAGGCTACACTTTTCCAGCCGTCTCTCATCTCGGGAACAGGATTCCCCGTATGCTAAAATAGATCAGAAGAGCGGTGCAAATGTGGTGTGTATTGCTCTGGGCAGGATGTACCGGCAAATGACGGATGTTGGTATCGGTGCATTTGATATTTTCTGCTGAAAATAGACAGTAATTATTTAAAATGTTAATTTGCAGCTCGCTGCAGGGAACAGCTTTGTACGACTAATTTAAACTGATAAGGTAAATTCTATGTCTCCGTATTGAGACTTCAAAAACAAAACTTTTGAATGTAGTGATCAGACACTTTTCTTGATGATACCTTCCTCCTTTTTCGAAAAAGGCGGTGGACCTGCTTAGATTTTGTCTCGTTGCGGTTTTTCAAAATTTCCGCTCCCATTTCATTTTTCACAGACGGACACTGAGGAAAAACTATGGCTTATGAACCACATAGTTGTTCATCTAGAAAACTACGGATAGTGGTAAAAGAAATTTATAATAGTTAGTAAACATATGTACTTTAATGCTGGTATATATACCTTAGTATATTTATAGCTTAAAACAGTTCACAGACCGAGAATCATGAGTTCATTTACTACTAATAGTGGTGCTCCATATGAACCACTAATCGGTTCATAAAGCCATAGATTTTTCTCCGCGCGAGACCGGAGCAAAAATAATGCTTAAATTTTTGACAGCATATTATTCCCGCAGATAAGAAAACTCACGAAAGTTTTCGAGGAAAGACCCTGAGTATTATTCCATTGAGATAATAATTTATGGCATATAGTTTGGCCAAATGTAAACAAACAAGATAGGCGACAAAGTTCTATAAAGTTCTGGACGTGATTTTGGATGTGACAGAATTTTTTTTATGATGCTTCATGATTGCCTAAAACTGATGAACCAATCAGAGAGCGGCATATCGAGATGGCAATACTCTCCCGTATATAGGTACTCTAGTTGCGCCTGGATCGCGCAGGTCACTCATTCCGAAGGAAATGTTCGGTCTTGGACGATGAACATTCATTTCCGTGCATACACATGGGATTTCACGTGAGTGCTTCCAGGCTCATTTCCTGCACTTTTTTCTCAGCATGGAGCATGGTATCATAGCTAGTGAGCTGACTAATAGCCCACTTCAAATCTCGAAAATGCATTGAAAAAACCGGAGGAACGGACTAACAACAGGCTATCAGAACGCACAGATGACAAAGGAGATAACGGGGGCCTCCAGTCCGCACTTGAGCTGTCGGTTTTCTGAACGGTTCCCTTCGTCTTTGAACTCCGAACAGGGAGATCTCGAGCAGAAATCGCAGGGCCTCGGGGGCCGACAACCCCCCCCCCCCCCCCCCCCCCCCCCCCCCCCCCCCCCGGTCACCACCCTTTCACTACACTCATCGTCTTTAGCTATCACGTGCTCAGGTCTAACTCCTCCTCCCTTTGGGATTCTCTCCAAGGAAACAACCACTGACTAGTTCGCGTGATTCGTCAGCATATATTATATAGTATTTTAAATCCACAGGAGCGGACATATTCCAACACGGAAAAAATTAAATTGCTGATTTAACAATTCAATTGCCAAAAAAGTGACTGCAATGTTTCAATGCAAATTTTTCACCAAAAAAAATGCTACTTTAACCACCCCTGTGGTTAAATTAGTTCACAAATTGGTTGAAGTAGCATTTTTTTGTTGTAAAATCTACGTTGAGACGTTGCAGTCACTTTTTTTTAGCAATCGAATTCTTAAATCAGCAATTTAATTTTTTCCGTGAATGCTCAATTTTCACAAGCCGTCTTGCAGACAAGCCTAATTTTGAGGAGCAATTCACAATTTTTTAGATGCCAAATGAGTTTTTTCAATTTTTGCATAAGAGATGTATTATCCAGTGGTGAGGCGTGAGTGATCGATTATCGATATTTTCCTATTTGAACTTTGGTAAATGATCGATTATTCGGATGTTCGTTGCGAACGCCCTGTTTATCGATCCTGTCCGAAGGTTGTGAAAATATTACTTCTTGTACGTATACACATATGCCCGAAAACGCTTCATAAATGAGCTATGCGCTTCCAAAATTGCCATTTTTTTCTTTCAAATTGATGCAAATCCTCGTTATTTTGTGGTAAGTAGCTGTAATTTAGCGTAGAGGTGTATTTTTATAGTGTCCTGTTCATTTTTAGTGTTTTCAATTATGTACGTCTTCGAAAAATGACCTTATAAGCACCGAGAAAAAAAGTTCGGTAAATCCGAACTAGTTTGGATCATATGGAACCACGATTTTGTTCGGTACACACAACCGAATTATTC
Source organism: Bemisia tabaci (assembly GCF_918797505.1). Taxonomy (NCBI): domain Eukaryota; kingdom Metazoa; phylum Arthropoda; class Insecta; order Hemiptera; family Aleyrodidae; genus Bemisia; species Bemisia tabaci. The sequence goes on from NW_027311847.1 coordinate 10,257, forward strand.
GGTCTGTTCAACCGAATTGTTTGGTTTGTGCAACCGAACCATAATAAATTCTTACAGTTCGGTTCAGTGGACCGAAAAGTTCGGCTGAGCAGACCAAATAATTCGGTCGTGTGTACCGAACAAAATCTTGGTTCCATATGAACCAAACTAGTTCGGATTTACCGAACTTTCTTTCTCAGTGAGCGTTCCCGAATTATAAAATTACGATAACTTTTTGGTGGATGATATTTGGAAACGCGGATTACGGCACGTAAAAATGTCAAGTGGCGCAACATTTTCTAGAAACTCGTCATTTTGACGCAAAAGACCTTTGAGAAAGTTTCAGATTTTCGAAGCTCCTTGTTGGGTAGGCAATCTTTACTGCCTGCAAGGACTGTAAGAAAGCACAGCGCATGGCAAAGAAAACGCAAAGCTCACTTATGAAGTATTTTCGGGCATATGGGTTTAGGAGCAAAAGGTCTTATTTTGAGCCGAAAAATCGACCCTGAAAGTTAAGTATACGTTAACTTACCCTCTACAAGCCACAACTAATTTGTGTAAAAATGCCCTGGAATATAAAAATTTAATACACACATAGAGTCGATCGAATTTCAAACACATCATTTCGTGTACCGGAGACGAAAGGATGCTCCTTTTTTCAGTTTTTTGGTAAAATAGGGGCCTCAACGCTGAAAAACTAGGAGTAGGAGTCTAAAGGGACTGCTGCCCAGGAACGGCTCCCGGAGATACCGGTCGCTGCATCGTGATAAGGAGTTTTTTCCGGTCTCTCATTTCTTCCCGACAATTGCCCTCTACATAATAGGGCATTCGGCATCTATAAACAAGAAGGCCTTACTTTTTATCGAATTATTGCGATCCGGTTTGTTTGCCCCTTCACACAAGAGCGCGTCGTTTTTGTCGGGTAATCAACCGTTGACTCAATATGAATGCTTGCACTTGGTTGAGGACTATCACTCATCACCGAGATCCTCTATCTCTTCACTGCTGACATATTTTGCAGGAAAAGTTGACATTAAACAGGGCCATTCAAAAGTCCCGTAGCCTCTAAGGTTCTTGCCGTTTTTCAGAGTAGTTCCTTTAGAATATTAGGGCTTGTTTCCCCTGACCTAGCAAGATTCAAAATATTTCAAGCCTTTATCTCAATTTGCATAAAAGTTACAGGATTGATGCCTAGAGCTGGTACGGTAGGACTTCTGCATCACCATGTGTGTGTCATAATTGCAGTTAAAAAAAAAAAATAAATAAATAGATAAATGAATTATCCCTCTGAATCAGGAGGAGAGACACGGATCGAATTAGTTACGATAATGTTGATTACATTGCTCTCTTGACCCTTGACCGACATTCTTTGCAAATTTACTGGACACAAATTGCCGGTGCTCTCATTAAATCATTGGCAAACATTTTGAAACACCGCAATTGAAGGCTACGGTACCGTGCAAAGGAAAAACGCCGTATGACCATTCGGGAGTTGCCAAATTTTCTCTGATGAAATGTAATCACAGATCTATTCCCCTACAATCAACAGAAATACAAACCCACTTACATGCGATGAACCCAATATTACTACCAAAATTCTGAAACTCTTCACATCTCTTAATTTAAAAATCTAAATTTTCGTATAAACTACCATTTTCATAATTATCAGTAAAGACGTTAATAGCCTGAGACGCTGAATGTCTTAAAATTATACTAACTAACTAACTATTACTAGAAATAAATTATTACATCGATTCATCATAGCTACGTATAGTTTTAGCAAGTAAAAAGGGGACTAAATATCAACTGACCAAAGCATTGGATAGGAGAAGAGAACAAAGAAATTAAAATTTCTAAATTACATGTTGCGCTTCACATGAACCGCGTTTAATAGAATTCACGCCAAAAATCTACAGTTCTTCGCAATACGATACGTAGTTTGGTAATTTCACCTTCAGCATTGAATTGTTTTCCTCCTCTCTTAGTTTTGCAGCCGAAGCGACGGATGCGCGAAAGAAGGCGAAGTTCATTACAGCGCCTAGATGCGCAACTATTCGTGCTCCATGGATGCGCGTGTTGCGTGAAATAATTTGAAGGCGCCCCAGTTTTTTCTTGCTCGCACCGCTAAGCATCAATGCGCACGTGTCTATGCGCGTCGCGCCGGCGCTTAACGACCACAACGATAGCGACGATACCGAATTACGACCGTTAATACGGTTCATTTCTTGGTTTTAAAAGTTTCACTAGTTTTAATTTTTTTATGAAAGTGCTGCTCGACTTTTATGCGTAAAATGTTAGATAATATTGTCAAAAAACGAGAAAAAAAAAACAAAAAACAAACGATATGTTGAGCATGAACGATAGTTTGGCCTTCATTGGACACTGTAGTGGTTGGGCGTCGCAGTGCGCCAAAGAGAGCTGTGAATGTGGCTCGTACGTTTGTGTGTACGTAAGGATGTATGGTAAATATAATTTGCGAGTCTCATTTCGAGGGTTACGGAACAGTAACACCTTATTGAAAAATTAAGCGAATATGAGTTAGCGACTTTTTTGCACTCTTTAGTATTAAATGCGCTAGCTAATGTTTTTAGTTCTTTCCAATTCCGCTTAAGAGCGCTGTAAAGACATTGTAATATACAGGGTGTCCCAGGGTTAAGCACGAATGTTCAACGAGTCGATTTTTTAGGTCAAAAAAGACGTTTCTGTAGCATAACATTTTTTCCAAAAACGCTTTTCCTGGGGCCACCCCCCCCCCCCCACCTCCTTTGCGCCCACTCGCGCTCCATTTAGTCCCTATTATCTCGAAAACGATGAGTCATTGCGAAAAAACGCAAGACACATTATCTCAATATTTTTCAACGCTGAATCTACTGGTGTCGTCAAAAAACAATTTCAATTCACAAGGTTCAATACCTCCCCCCCCTCTAAAATGCGTTTCCTCTTTTGTGCAGGTCAAAAATGAAAAAAGCGCTAAAAATTACCCCCATTTACCAATTTTCATTAATATTGATTGATAAACATTGTCACGGTGTTAGAAAGACGATTTTTTTTCTCTAACTTCGAGGAGCCATGGCCCCCCAGGGAAACGTTTTTGGAAAAAAAGGTTGAACCACGAAAATGTATCTTTTTCACCCAAAGAATCGACTCCTTCAATATTTGCACTGAATCCTGGGACACCCTGTACATACAAAATTGCAAATCCAACCACAAAATTACAAAAAGGGTGAAGTTTCTTAGTTGTCCTACAAGATCGTCAGTTTTAAGATGGTCGGTAGTGTTCAATTTGCCATCGATATACTTTAAAGGGTCCACTTGCAATCTCCGATAGCACGACTACAGCATTAGTGAAATTATGTATTCTCCCGAATAGTGACAAAACTGACAACAAAGGATTCAGCTCCATCACTCCTTTGCGCCGCTGTAGTAACAGCGATAAGGGGATCTCTCAATACCATCTTAAAATGACGGATCAAAACAAGCGTCTTTTCGTTTGGATGTTTTGACATGAGTGCAGAGGGCTAGGGCAGGGAGCAATTGGGGCAGAAACGAGATGGATCGATAAGTCAACTCATGTCGGATGGAATTAACCTTTCCTTCGATACGAGCTCGAGGATGTTACGTCGGTTCAACAACTTGATCATGCGTTCAAAATCATGCCAACCTCCCTCACATGTTCGGTCCAGGGTTCCGGTAGCTTTTTTTTCGGTAGTGGCTCGTACACCGATTAAATGGGAGTCGAAGGTCACTCTTGGTCAAAAAATCTATTTCCAGGTATTTTTGGTCCAATTATAAATTTTGTATATTTTTAGGTATTATTCAAGACAATTTTTTTTTAAATCTCATTATTGGTTGATCAGTTATGCAACATTTTGTGAAAAATCAAGTGATGCGATCGGGCACCCTAATAAAGCTATTCTTATTTGTGTCCAAAACCTAAAACACGTTTTCCTTAAAATAACGTACTTTGACTTTAGGTTACACTTCTATCACGCTCTACTGAATGGATTTTCAAAAACTCTTTTTTTCCTGACCTTCAGAACCTTTTTCTCCAACTACAGACGAGAGGACTTTCTTAATTACTCTTTGAGGGGAAAAAAAAGAATTTTTTTTTTTCAAAACTCAAGAAAATTTCGATATTTCGAATTTTCAAAAATCCCCTCATCCAAAGTCAGAAGATAGTCCTTGATATAAAACAAAAACAAGTTTCTCAAAATACATCCGGTAGCACTTGAAAAAGTGTATCTTAGCATTAATAAAAAAAAAAATACCGTATTACCGTACGTCGCAAACAGGACGTACGGTGAAACGGGATTTTTATTAGTGGTCAATAACTCCATTAGGAAGGGTTTTACAAAAACAAAACGAAAGAGCCATTTGTTAAGTTCTTGATGAATACTTTACGAAACCACAATTTTTTTGGGGTTCCGCCAATTAGGATAGCCACTGTAACGTCATAACCGAACACGTACAGTATTTTTTGAACTCCCCATACCTCAAAAACCGCGCATCTTGAAGGATTTTGGTACGGGACTTCTCTGTTAGATTTGAGCCATAGAACAACCCCTGAAAGTTTGTCGTCACTTAGTTCTTGCACCCTGTATGGACTTACCGTTTCGGCCTCTGAGCCCGGAACGGACGGTATGTCGGTTTGTTTTTTTCAGTGTATGGATTCGAAAGGGGATATTTCACCGAGTTGTTTTCGAAATTCAACTTGACGCTCACGCTTTCAAATTAATCAACGGACTCATCTCTGTTTGCTTGTGCCCGTAGCAGCTCGTATGAGGAGCTTGTTTTTAAAATCAAACGGATCGGGGGGCTTGTCCTATGGGCAGCTTGGCAGACCAGTTTCGAGGCGGAATTAAAAACACACCCCACCTTTATTAAAACACCTCCCCGGAGTGGATTTCAATTATCGGATGCGGGGTGTTGGAAATTCGTCACGAACGCCACCCGCAGACCGCGTGGCACGACGCGGCCCGGCGCGGCGCAACGGGGCAAAAATACCGGAATGAATGGGGAAGATTCTGGGCCGATAGCACGGAAGATGCAATTAGAGGATTTATCACTGCGCAGCGCGATAAATTCATATTAGGGCGCGGAATTAGAATGGGGAAAAAAGTCCGGAGGTGTGGCGCGAAATTAAAAACAGATGGACCTCCATTTCACCTGATGAATTGGCGAATTGATGAGAGCGGTGCCGACGCGACAGCAGCGCCTCATGCGGTCGCGGTTCGAGTTACGCTATTCTACGAGAATTTCATTCAGATTCTTGGGCGGGTCGTCCCTTTGTCAGCAATATAGCCGAATGGAAAGCTTTTAAGGGGCCATCCATAAATTACGTAAGGCTCTTTTTCCCACTTATAGACTCTCCCCTCTCTACCTCTTAGGCACCGTAAGGCATCCCCCCCCCCTTTAAAAGTTACGTAAGGCTCGACTGATTTGACCGAGAAGATCTAAGCATTACGTCTTCTAGAAAAACAATGACATTTTTAGGCCAAAATTTTTATTGAAGCGAGTTAATAGGAAATCAGGCTCGGACTGACCATAAGGCCAATCTGCCATTGGCAGATACGCCCCCTTTGCGCGCCGAAAACGCGCCTTATTTACAGAGAGCAAAATAAGAAGAAATGAAAAAAATTACGACCGAGAATATGTGCACTGAAAAAAACACTCCGGCCGTGGAAGCCGTACTTACGGGCTATATAGAGATACCGTCCGTGTTCCGGGCTCAGAGGCCGAAAGTTCCGGGCGTGGCACCCGGAGAACTTCGCTCGACTGCTCCGGGCAGTATATAGCCCGTACTCACGGCATATAGCCCGTAAGTACGGCTTCCACGGCCGGAGTGTTTTTTTCCAGTGTGAGAAAAATTTCTTAAATGAACGGAAGAAGAGAGAGTTATGGGAGTAAAGAAAGGTGTTTTAACGCATGATAGTGGTGAACAGAGGTCCAATAACTACTTTATGTAGCGTAAAAACATTTCTGTGAAATTGTCACCTTCTTCTCGATATACAGGCGCTTTATCATCCCCCTCCTTCATTCGCCATGTGTAACTCCCTTAGAAGCGATGGTCGGTTCAATTTTTAAACATTCGCATCCATTATAGACCTCTTAATAGACCTTTAAACATATTTCTGCCTTTTCAAATGACTATTGAGTTGGACAAACCATAGCATAATTCGGGCAAAATTAACCCTAATTTATCTCGAAATTCAAAAATAGGAGACATCTAAAATGTAAACGCTATACAACTATTCGCGCAAGATGGATGTCCACATTGCATATGAAAAATGTAAGACGCGATGCCGTGAGTCGTGAAATTGCAATGCTCTGCTCTGGTTTGAAGCAGCATTACAAATAAGACATACGCAAACAAACACAATATGGAAATAAAGCGAGGGAAAGGACGCGCGTTAACGACGGCGCAGAGATACAACTATTCGTACTTGATAGACGTCCGTGCTGCATCTGAAAAACTGAAGGCGCGATGACGCGAACCGTGAGCTTCTCAATGCTCTGCTTTATGCTGTCAATGAAGCGTCGCTCTGATTGAGGAGAAAAGTTAAAAAGTAGGCCTGAAGACATCTCTCCTACCTTCGGCTGTATTACTCACGTAGTGCTTGAAGCACCATTACGAATAAAACATACGCAAAGAAACACAATATGGAAAAAGAGGGAGGGAAAGGATGCGTGTTTACGACGGCGCTGAGATACAACTATTCGTACTTGATGGACGTGCGTGCTGCATCTGAAAAATTGAAGGCGCGAAGACGCGAAGCGTGTGCTCTCAATGCTGTGCTTCACGTTCAATTTTGCAATTTTTACTCCGTGCGATCAATAAACTTTGAACCTGAAAAAAGCGTAAACTTGTGCTGATTTGCCAAAATTTTCTGAACCCCTCTCCACGTAGGGAATGCCCTACCAGGAAATATCACATTACGCCCCTTTAACCAGTCAAGGGTCTACGCCCTCAGATGCGAGCCAGTCCGACCCTGTAGGAAATATTAATGATACAATTCCTTTACTAAACATTATAAGTGGAGCAATATTGAAGATTTTTTTTTTTTATTATTTGGAATGGTTAAAAGTATACAGTTGACATAACGATGAAGTGGCTACCCATCATTCCACGGAGTAAAGAAGTGGGAATCAAGAGAAATGACAGGAGCATGGTCCGATCGGTCAGCAATCGGTGATGTGCTGATTTATTCTAGTTCACCTGGAATTGTATTATCATGCAACCTGACGAAAAATGGATTTTTGCAATTTTTTTAAAAATTGGCTGGAAAGCTTACGTAAGTCTCAGCCCTAACACACCCCCCCCCCCCCCCCCCCCCCGGGTAAGGAACCGTAAGGCTGTTAGAAACCCCTCCCTCTTACACTAAGAGCCTTACTTAATTTGGACTGCATTTTGCAATTTGGAACTATAAATACTGACCGGTTTAAAAACAGCGTATGTGCCATTAGTTTCCCTATGCACATCAGTGTTTTTTCAGATGAGCCAGAATTTATAGTTCCAAATTGCAAAATGTAGTCCATTTATGGACGGTCCCTAATAACAAAATTGAGTAGATACTTGGTAACTAAGGGTTGCTGCTGTGCCAAGGAAAAAACTCGGTATGAACATTCGAGTGTTTTAAAACTGCCTCTTAGAAAATGCGTATTTGGGCAAAACGCTACACATATTTTCCTTGAAAACTGAGACTCTGCCAGATCTAGTTACGAACACAATTCTCGAAAAAGCCTGGAGAAAAACATTCACAATTTGCCCAAAATTCGAGATTTATCGAAGAAAATTTGGCAACGTTTAAGAGCTTATACGGCGCTTCTCCTTAACACGGTGGTGAGCGGTCCTACTCCTGCCTGGAGAGCGCTTCGCGCTTTCTAGGACCAGCTTTGCAAGCTCCCGAAAGTTCATCAAAATAGAGCGGGCTTCGGGCGTATCGGGGGCTTATCTCATATCAACCGCGACAAAACTCATGAAAATCGACACGGTAGATTTTTAGAACGAACTGTGACAAAAAATGAAAATGTATAAGGTTAACATTTGAGAACGCACAACTTTATCACCCACTATTCAAAGATCTGGGTCATAATCAGAAAAGGGGGAGCTCGATTAGGGTCTGTCATCCATCGATAGCCACGAGAATCAAAGAAATCGGTCCAGAGAATGAACTGCGACAAAAATATATATAATAGTTTAATAAGGCCACAGAGGTTAAGGTAATGATGATAAGAGCTTAGCTCGAATGCGCGAGCGAAATTGTAGGTTGATAAAAAAAAATCCTCCGGTGCTTGTAGGAATAAAAACTTGGTGGTATTTAAAATTTCCCTGCAGTTTTTAATGTTCTTAACGTAGGCATGCCAGTGCAGTGTTTTGGCTTGGAGATAAGGTAAATGATTTGGAAGTGTGTCCCAAGCGCGAGCGAAAAACGGGCTCAGAACAAGCGAAACACTTGTTCCGAGCCGTGTTCCTGCTTGTTACGCTAATAAATAATTCCGGGGTCAGGTGAGAGCACGCAAACCACCAAACTTAAATTTCCTGTTGCTGTTGACTGACGAAACATTCGTATACCTCCTACACCGCTAGGCTTATAGGAAAAACGCCGTAAGAGCCCTTAGACGTTGCCATATTTCCTTCCATACAGAACGAGTTTGCTGTGAAAATTCTATTCCTTTAATTTTCAGCTAATTTTGTTTACATATTAATCTATAACATTTGAAAAATTCAAGGAATAATTTCCATTACTTTTCTCGAAAATAAGTATTTAATCGAAGGAAATTTGGCGACTGCAGAGTGCTCATAAGGCCTTCTTTCTTAGCAGAGCAGTATACACCTCGTGAAACATACCCGTCGCTGGTGTTGGGTATTTTTCGAAAAAATAGATTCGATTTTCTCCGAGAATTCGATTTCATCGGTTTAAATCGTGAAAAAAACCGTTTAAAAAAATTGGAAATTAGGATGGTTCAAAATTCGCGCTCATAAAAAAAATCAAGTGACAATTTCCGGGATTTGCAAACATTTTGGCCCAAACATCGACTCAAATCGTGCCGATTAAAATACATTCGGGAGGCAAAAATCGGTGTATTCGATTATGAGGGAAAAAGTCGCTTTACACGATTCATCGAGCCCACCAAAATCAATGCGATATTATCGATTTTTCCGGTTAGAATTGCGAGCAAAATTATCTGAAAAATTGGAAGAAAAAATATTTACAAACTTTCTCAAAAATTCGTTGGAAATCTGGCATCGCCAAAAGTTTCATAGGGCGTTCGTCCTTAGCTCGGCAGAATAATGGTTCCTTCGGCAGAGCCACGCACCTTGTTAGGCACAGAAAAAAGGGAAAAAAGTGTCACATGGAGACGCAGACGCAGACGCCTACGCTAATCGCAAAAGCGCCCGATCATGAATCGCGTCCAGCTCCGGGTTTTGTTTCAATTACCTCATGAACAGTGATTTACGCGCGACAATAATAATGCCACCACCTCGATTTTATCGCCTTCGCTCGGATGGGAATCAATTTCCGGCTCCGATGATCATCTCCCGCTCTCCATGCTCGCGCGTTTCGGGAATGCCCAATTCCGCGCTGCTCACCTATACGGGCGGATTAATAAAACTAATTATTACTGCCCTCTTGATTATTCAAATTTGTCCAGGTGGGCTGCTCCCGCTTACCCTCTTTTCTAGCGACGCGCGGGGTTATAATTCACCGCGAGACTGTATCTTCTCTTGCCAGATTGTATCGAATATTCGCATATGAGGACCTATCTGTAACAATAGCGGATGTGAAAAATTACCTTTTTGAAACACATTCAAAAAACTGTTTTGGCATCGAGAAATTTTTGAGAAAATACTTGAGATGTTATCCTCGAGATCTGTACATTATGCCAGAGCCAAACATATTGAATTTTTGTGTGAACAAAACAGTTTTTTTAAGCGTGTTTCGAAAAGGTAATTTTTCACATTCGCTATTGTTACAGATAAGTCCTCGTATTCTTTACGTCGTACTAAGGATTTATCTGGGAATGCTCAAAGATTTCGTCGTTTCCTTGAGGAAGAACCAGTGGCGTGGCGTGACTGATCGAGTATCGATATTTCCCCATTTGAAGCTGTGGTAAAGAATCGATTATTACACCGAACACCCTGTTTATCGATCCTTTGCCGTAGGATTAAATGGCAGATCAATCGATACATCGCAAAAGGAAAGAACGTAACTCTGTTCCGGGGTGGCAAAATGGACACAAAACTATTTACCGAGAATATCGTTGTTTGCGGTTAATTTTGAGGGCATCTTTAGACTGTACCTTTTGTGAATCTCCTTTCGTTAACAAACCAGAGCATATCATATTTAGCCGTTCAAATTCGAGGTAAATAGGAGAGAGACCGAAGCATACCTGAAACAAAAAATAAACAAAGAAAATATAATAAATGTATAAGGATAGAAAACAAAGATAATTTTGAAAAAAATACACAGACTCTTAAGAGTGGTATATACAATTTTTTACACAGGAGCCCGTAACAATGGCAACATGAAAAAGCAAGAAGGGAAAAAACGGGAAACAAGGCTAAAAATATACACAATTAAACACCGGGGCGTTTCCACTAAGAGAGGTACTGAGTACTATAGGAAATTAAAAGAAAGCGTTCAACGCAGTACTAAATACATTACAAAGCACCGAAGTTATGCCCGAGGAAAGATCTAACTGTCAACCCCGAAACGGATTGAGGGTAAAACAGAATTTAAAAAAAAAAAAAAAAAAAAAAAAAAAAAAAAAGTAGAATGAACGAAGCAATTAATTGATTGATAAAAAAATCTGAGAAAAAATGAGCTTACTTCAGCGATTTGAACTTCATGTCGTTGTTTCACCAATAAATATTCTCTCAGCAACAATTCCGAACATCGGTCATAAATTTGACAACACCGCATTCCTGTGCTCTCCAACGCAACGTCAATTAGAGGCTTATCTCGTCGATAAATTATGCATCTCAGCCACGCGGTTATATTCGCCAATGAACATTGGAATGAATTTTGTGGATCTTTTCAAGTGTTTTCTGAGTGCTGTTAATTTATTTGTGAAAAGATCAATTTTCAAGGGCGATTAAAATTATCGCCGTTACGCTTAGACAACGAGGGTGATTTAGGGAGACGGTGCTGATTTTTATGACGATGATTGGGAGGGCAATGATTAGACATGAATCAGCCGAACCGTGAATGATCGATCATACATAATTCCACATTTAGGGCTATGGTAAGGAATCGATTATTAAAGGTGTTGGTTGGGGACACCCTGTTATCGGTTCTTTTTCCATAGGTTAAAATACTGGAAGCCGCGTCTCGGTGAAAACCGATGGAATCGTTCAAAACTTGGACGCATTTATGCGAAATGGAACTATGTGGAAGTGGAAAGATGGGGTGTGCTCGTTAGTTGAGGGCCATGAGGATGAATGGGGATTTAAAGCGCCAGTGACGTCAGCGGCAATTCGAGTCGCGGCTCGACGGGGAGATAGTCGTCGGGGCGCTTCAACTCGTGAGCCCTGTCCACAAGGCTCTTGTCACATGCCCGCGGCTCATGAGTTAGCGCTCGGTCCCTTTTGATTTGATAGAAAATCCCTCTTTTCCATTTTCTCAGAAGGAACTATATCCACTTATTACATTGTTTCTTATGCAGCTCACCACGAGCACACCCCATCTTTCCTTTTCCACATAGTTTTGGGGGGGTTCTGCTACCAGGGGTAGCAGAAGTTGTTTAGTTCTGAAATTTAGCCATTTTGGTTCGAGAATTATCAAGATGTTTTCCTCTTCATTTCTGACTGCAATTTCCCCTTATGAAAAAATCTGCTTGACCGATAGTGCCTGACAAAATGCGACACCCAGCGCGGGAGATAGCGCTTCCTGTTTAGTTTTACCGAGAGCCACTCTCATGAGAACCAATCTAGTGGTCTATATTAATCTGTGCTAAATGGTTTAGTTTAATAGAGGGCCTGGTATTTATCCTCATTTCTTCGTGAATAGTTATTGAATTTTAGTTTCTCCTAAAGTTAATCTACATTGTGAGTCCTCTAAGCCAGCGGCCTAGTGAATCGAACCCTCGACGAACTTATGAGAACAACCATACAGACTACGCTTGCATTTTAAATATACAGGTAATATTTGTTTTTTCAAAATGTTCACATTCACTTAAGATGAACGCTTAGATATACAGGGTTATTCAAAAAGTCAACGCACCACTGAGCATAATTTTAGTTCTTTCATTATGATATCGACTTGCGGTTTAAGACGTTTTTTCTCATATCGAGAGGGAAACTTACATACTAGAGATTTTATCGGTTGATTATCGCGATTATATCGATGGCAAATTTATCGCAATATTATCGAATGAAAAATTGTGATTTATGGCGATTAAATTGCTATGCATCGCAATTTTTTGTTCAATTAAATTGCGATCAATTTTCGTCGATAAAATCGAGACTAAATCGCCATGTATCGCGATTTCTTATGCGATAATATTGCGATAAATCGCCGGGCGATAAAATCGCGATTTTATTGCAACAAGATCGAGGATAATCGCCCAGATGTTGATGATCTTAGCGATTTTATCGC